>NW_019177703.1:37029-42587 GCF_002260705.1 Seriola dumerili | reverse complement strand
CCGATGACCTTGGTAATGGGGAAGGGACCCACAAATCGCAGTGCCAGTTTCTTGGAGGGTGNGCAGGCGGAGCCGCACCGCTGCAGGACCGATGACCTTGGTAATGGGGAAGGGACCCACAAATCGCGGTGCCAGTTTCTTGGAAGGTACCCGGAGGTGAAGATTCTTGGCAGAAAGCCACACCCTTTGACCTGGCTGGTAGACAGGTGCGGGTCGCCTTTTGCGGTCCGCCGCTTTCTTGGTCCGGTCCCCTTGGCGGATAAGCACCTGCCGTGCAGCAGCCCAGATGCGTCGGCAGCGGCGGATCATGGCGTGGGCAGATGGGACCGTGACTGCAAGTTCCTGGGCAGCGAACACAGGCGGTTCATAACCATAAACACACTTGAAGGGTGAAAAACCGGTGGCAGACGTGGGCAGGGAGTTGTGGGCGTACTCGACCCAGACCAGGTGTTTGCTCCATGTCGCGGGGGTTCTGGGACACTAGACAACGGAGGCCAGTTTCCAACTGCTGGTTAAGGCGTTCGGTCTGGCCGTTAGCCTCCAGGTGGTAGCCCGAGGTCAGACTGGCCTTAGCTCCGATGAGCCGACAAAATTCCCTCCAGAACCGTGACACGAACTGGGGCCCCCGGTCCGAGACGATGTCCTTGGGAAACCCGTGAATCTTGAAAACATGGTCAATCATAATTTCAGCTGTTTCCTTGGCTGAAGGCAGTTTAGGCAGGGCAATAAATCTGACCATCTTAGAGAATCTGTCCACCACAGTGAGGACTGTGGTGTTACCTTGAGAGACCGGGAGCCCCGTGACGAAATCCAGCGATATGTCGGCCCATGGTCTGGAGGGGATGGGCAGTGGTTGCAGCAGTCCCATACGTGACCCGGAGGACATCTTGTTCCTCGCACAGACCGAACAAGCCTCGACGTACTCCCGGACCTCCGATTCCATGGATGGCCACCAGAACCTCCGAGAGATGGCAAACACTGTCCGCCGAACTCCCGGATGACAGGAAAGCAGCGAGGAGTGGGCCCAATGAATCACCTGTNNNATCGACAGGGACAAACAATCGATTCTCGGGGCACCCACTAGGTGGCGGAGCCTCACCATTAGCTTGCTTAACCTCCTTTTCTATCTGCCAAATCACCGCTCCAACCACACGGGTCAGTGGGAGGATAGGCTCTGGTTCTTTGGCTACAGGCTCAGGGTCGTGCAGACGTGACAGGGTGTCAGGCTTGACGTTTCAGGACCCCGGCCTGTAAGAAAGAGAAAAAGAAAAGCCGTTAAAAAACAGCGCCCACCTGGCCTGGCGAGAATTGAGTCTCTTGGCCCTGCGTATATATTCCAGATTCTTGTGGTCAGTCCAAACGATGAACGGGTGCTCAGCTCCCTCCAACCAGTGTCTCCACTCCTCCAGCGCCACCTTAACCGCCAACAGCTCCCGGTTGCCGACATCGTAGTTACGCTCTGCTCTGGACAGTCGCCGCGACAGGAAGGCGCAGGGATGCATCTTCCCATCCTGCTCTGACCGCTGTGAGAGAACGGCCCCTATACCCTCGTTGGATGCATCCACCTCTACCACGAATTGCCGCCGTGTGTCCGGCATGATGAGGATTGGCGCCGTGGTGAAGCGGGACTTCAGCTTCTGGAAGGCAGCTCCTGCCTCTGGTGACCAGGAGAAATGCACCTTCGAAGAGGTGAGTGCGTGCAGAGGAGCCGCTATTGCGCTGAAGCCTCTGATGAACCGCCTGTAAAAATTAGCAAAACCCAGGAATTGCTGAACTTTCTTGCGGCTATCAGGAGTGGGCCATTTGACCACAGCGCTAACTTTAGCCGGATCCATCTGCACCCTTCCAGGGGCTACGATGAAGCCCAGGAAGGAGATGGTATCGGCGTGAAACTCGCTCTTTTCAGCTTTGACATAAAGTTTGTGGTTCAATAGTCTCTGTAGTACTGTTGCTACATGTTTTCTATGAGTGTCAAGGTCAGGTGAGTAGATGAGAATGTCGTCAAGGTACACATACACAAAATGGTCAAGGAAGTCCCTCAGCACATCGTTAATCATGGCCTGGAACACAGCAGGAGCGTTAGTGAGCCCGAACGGCATAACAAGATATTCATAATGACCTCGAGGGGTGTTGAACCCCGTTCTCCATTCGTCCCCCTCCCTGATCCTGACCAGATGGTATGCATTTCGAAGGTCTAATTTAGTAAATATCTTGGCCTGTTGTAATTGATCAAACACAAATGACATGAGGGGCAAAGGGTAGCGGTTCTTGATCGTAATGTCATTGAGGGGGCTGTAGTCTATACATGGTCTTAAGGACCCGTCTTTCTTATCTACAAAGAAAAACCCCGCTCCAGCAGGTGACGAAGACGGGCGAATGAGATGACTATGTATTCTTTCATGGCCTGTCGTTCGGGCCCTGAAACAGAGTACAGCCACCCCTTGGGAATGGTGGACCCGGGTATGAGGTTGATGGCGCAGTCATATGGTCGATGAGGTGGAAGTGACGTGGCCTTGACCTTATTAAAAACCTCCTTGAGGTGGTGGTAACAGGTGGGTACCGAAGTCAAATCGGGGTACTGGGAGTCTGTAACAGGGTGAGCAGAAACAGAATTTATGATAGTGGTAGCCTTCCCCTGAGTCTTGTCCTGCAGACACTCTCTCACAGAGCTCCCCCCATCCCAAGATCTTGCCCGTAGGCCAGTCTATATGGGGGTTGTGGCGAGTGAGCCATGGATGTCCCAGTACCAGGGTGCGTGCAGGTGAGTTAAATAAATAAAAGTTCATTAATTCGCTGTGGTTATCTATGGTAATGGCTATGGGTTCTGTGACGTATGCTATGGTGAACAGTGCGTTCCCATTTAAGGCCCTTGCCAGGATGGGTTGTGAGATAGCCTCAGTCTTCAATCCCAGTTTCTTGGCTAATCCCCAATCCATTAAACTCTCATCAGCCCCTGAGTCAATTAAAACATTCATTTCCATGACTGTGGTGTTGTGTTTTACCTTTATGGCAGTCAAACTGCGTGAAAGAGACCCTGAGGTTGAGAACTGGCTCACCCCCCGAGCTGCCTTGAATGGGCAGGCGACCACAAGATGTCCAGATTCCTCGCAGTAGAAGCAAAGCCCCTCCTTGAGACGACGTTGTCGTTCCGCCTGGGTGAGCTGGGTCCGGCCCAACTGCATGGGTTCAGCCTCTCCTGCCGTGGGTAAGGGAGGAGGATGTTCGGGAGTCCGAACTTTTGTTAGGAATGTGCAAAAGGTGCATGGCACATGTCATATTAGATTATTAATACTGACACATAAATGTGTAAGCAGAATGTTACTGCCGTAGTGGCTCGAGGTGCAGCTAGTGTTAACTCATTTTATATACAGTAATGCAGAGGGTGGGAGTTAAGTCACCACACGTGCAAGTCACAAGCAGATCCCAAATTACTGTGGTCAGAATCAAGCAAGTCGAGTCCCTGCTGTAAGTCAAACACAAAACTGTTGCAGCTGCTTAAACCTTACAAATCTTGGCGTTGCGTTGCTCAGTTGGATGAGCATCCGCGCCCCATGTGTAGAGGTTACAGTCCTCCGCGCAGTTGCCCCGGTTCGAGTCCCGCATCGGACAGCCCTTAGCTGCATGTCATTCCCCCTCTCTCTGCCTCCCCATTCCTGCTCTCTCTCTACTGCACTGTCAATAAAGGCACAGAAAGCCCAAAAAAAAACCTTATAAATCTTAACTGATATTTTAAATTTTGTGGTGTATAATCTGGATGTCTGACTGCAAGCCACCCATTTCTACCATTATTATTATTAGTTTTCTTCTTATTATTACCTCCACTAAAGGAGTTTATGTTTGGATTCAGGAATTTTTTCTTTTTAATGTGTTGGAGCTTTTGGCTTGGCGTGGGTACGCGCCCTTCTTGTCACTATTACTATATATCTCTAGGTGGAACTTGCATTGTGCTCTCTTTTCTTTCCTCCAGCAACCCAAATTTTAGTAATTCTTGGATTTAGCCCCTCCCCATAATAGCTGCCTTGTGTGCTTTGGTCTACTGTGTCCTAGTAGTTGCCAGGTTTGTGGGCTTTGCACCAGAAATCCCCCAATCATGTTTCAAAAACAAAATGTAAGTTCTCAATATGTAGAAAAATGCAAACAGGGTGTAGCACAAAACTCTGGGCCCTATACAAAAGCGGTCTCTGTGGGCGCCCTTCCTCTCTTGATCCATGTATCTCACGCATCTTTAAAAAATATTTTAACAAATAATTGGCAAACAATTGTTCACATGGATCTGTAATGGTTATTAGGCTAGTCACTAATGAACTGTTGAACCTCTAATTTGAGAGGTGGGAAGAACAACATCAAATTGACTTGCCCCACCTTTGCTTGAACTGGTTTCTGCCAGTAAAATGTCATGTTTTTCAATGGCAGACACCTTTTGTTAGTTTTGTTTTTGGACCCATCAGTATATACAAAGAACTGGTACTTATATATTTCAGCTGTTGAGGCTGCATGTTACACTTCTTTAAGTCCCTGAAGTCATCACAATTGAGAAACTCAAGGTATGATTGTATTTCAGTCTTTTGATTTTGTTAATTTAATTATTTAATTAAGGCTTACATTGTTACATATTAATTATTTTAAGCATTTCCTCTAAAAAAAATGAAAATATTTAATATTTTTCTTAGGAATTGATACAAAAAAGGGAATCAAACATAAAATGTAAATATATTGATACACTCATACATGTAAAATAGACATTTTTATATATGTGATATACAACAACAAATTATTACAAATGAAGTTTCCTTTGAACTGCAGTCAACACCTTCTTTTGATGTTTGTTGCCGTTTTATTTGATGAAACTCAGCACTTTGTTGTAAATGCTTATAGAGTTGGAACCCATTGTCCGCATGGCTTTTAGTTCACTAGTTACATAATCAGGTTTATTGAGAAAACTGTGAAAAGACAAAGTAAAAAGCTCAATATACATTCGGTCTGGCGCGCGACACATTCTTCTGTTGTGTGCTAAATGTAAATGTGTCTTGACCTATGGACGCCACTGTCAGGTTCAGTTCAGTACATTGAACAATCTGTCATTGCTTAGAAAAGAAAATGTCCTTTTCTGTGAATAGCACGAGGATATTTGAAAGATGCTAAGACAAACCTTCTCAAAATCACCACAAGTGGGATGTAATGAATTAGTTTTCTCTCACCTTTTCGTTCCATATTTTTTATTATTTGTGGCTGATCATAAAAAATGTTCATATTTCCCCTAAAACAGACTGTCACAGGATTTTAAACTCTGTTTCTTGTCTGTTTTCTTGTATACAACATTTGGTAAGTCAGAAACATGGGTCAATTGAACCAAATTCATTACCCAGTCTTTTTCAAGTATTTGTCAGTTAACCAACCTGATAACTGATAATGAGTCCTTTTTCCCCTGTAGATTAATCATGACTTCAGTGTTGGAATGCACTGCTGGCTTGCCCTGATGGCAGGGCCCACCGTGCCTTTGTCCCTAACGGGGGTAGGGTGTCCACTCATGTCAGCATTACTCGAACAGCCATCTCTCT
>NW_019177703.1:8136-37004 GCF_002260705.1 Seriola dumerili | reverse complement strand
CAAAATTCCTCATGTAATACTGCCTCAACATTTGCCCTTTGCCCTAAATATTTAAAATGCCTAAGACAGAACAGGTGAATGTAAATCAGGAAATTTGGCACTAAAAGCAACAAAAAGGGCAAAAGTACAAGTTCAAAAATCTCACAACCCCGGTAGGCTCAAAGACACACATTGCAAGGCCCAAGGGACGCTGTGCTCTACTTGACCTTGATTCTCTTCGCTTGTCTCTTGTATAATAACATCAGTCTTACTGCAGAGACAGTACTTCTACTTTTGGTATTTTAAGTAAATTTTTCTGATACTGTACTCTTTCTGTAGCAGATATTTTATTTTAATATGCAGAACTTTTACTTGTAATGGAGTATTTTAAAGATATTGGCACTTTTACTTAAGTAGACAAACAGGGTCTAATAAAGTTTAGACCATGTATTATTGTGTTAGTTTGATCTCTTGACAGTAAATGTCACTGTTTACTGTTTAAGAGTTTAATAGATCCCAGAATATAAATCTTAAACAAACAGGTTGATGCTGTGGTTTTTCATATAAAGTTAGTAAGAATTAACATCACACCATTTTGTGAAATGGATGTAAACGTGTGAAGAAATAACGATCTACATATTAAATGATACAAGATCACTTAAAGGTGGAGAAAATAATAAATCAACTTGTTTCTGTAAATGTCAGTATTGTACTCACCCTAGGGTTCCTAGATGGGACCAGCAGTTGTTTTGGCTTCAGGTGGTGAAGAAATTCTGATAGAAAAGATGTTGTTTTCTCTCAGATTATACAAGTGGTCGAGGATGGTTTCAGGAGCTGACACTCCTTCAACTAGTTCATTCCTTCTTTTCTTATAAAGCATCCGAGGACAAGATTTTCCTCTTTTAGCACATTCTGTCACATTTGAATTTTTTGCTGCTGTGACTGATTGTTTTAGAGGATGTGGGAGTGTAATTTATGTATTTCCTATCCCTAGTTCCACTGAACTTCGTAATTTTCCCAAGAATCAGGTGGAGATTTTATCTTCATTGAGAACTGATGACAATTGAGGCTCAAAGGACATTGATGCCGAGGTCGACCTCAGTATTTTTACTTTTTTTTTAATGTATGTTTCCATTTATCACCCATAGAGACCTATTAACACATTTTTTGAATTATCGCGGTCAATTAGTGATCGAATCTATCTAGCCCCCTCAACTAGTGGAGATAGAAGGCAACAGAAGAATGGTGGCTAAGCTCTCATCCTGTTGGAAAACATCTCCTACCCCATTCAGTACACTCTGACAGCACTGAGCAACTCCTTCAGTGATGAGGAGCTCAGTTGCAGCTTATGTGTTTATTTGCAGTCAAATTGATGATGATATTCTCTGAATTTGTGGCGCATTTGTTTATTTGCTTGTGCTGGCATGGTGTGGTCAACTCTGTTCTGGGACCCTCGACCCAGTGGAGGTAGTGGGCGATAGGCGAATGGTGGCTAAGCTCACATCTCCCAGCTCTCCCATGCAGGACACTGCATGCACAATTAATTTTCCCCGAATAAACAATGTGAAACAATGTTTAGCTGTAAGGTTGGATGACTGGAGAATTACTTGGCTCCAGAAATGTTTTGCAAAACCCTCCCACTGCTGCTTTGCTCTGTCATGTTCCTGAGAATTTCTTTCCCATATTCTCTTGCCACTCAACAACTCCTTCTCTCCTCACTTTATCCTATATTTATTATTTTATTCTTTTACTGTTAACAGTTCCTGCCCCACCTATTTTATTTAGACTAATGTAAATCTATTCAAAATCTCATCTAGGAAAAACATCTCAGGAGGGTGTCCTTTGCCCCGAGCAGGAGTATCATACACCACTGGCCGTAATACTGTACATGTTGGAAGTGCGTTATGTGTGTGTTTGTACATTCACTGCACACAGCCATATGGTGAATGTAATAAACAATGGGAAGCACTATGAAGTGCAGAGGATTGAGGACAAGCCTACATCAGCATCAGAACGAGATCAGAGAGAGAGAGAGAGAGAGAGAGGGGAAATAAATACAGGATTACTGGAGATGTCACATTCATGGACAGATAATAGTTTCAGACTCAAAAAAATTGACACACTGACAAAATATTAAGATGTTTTTGTACTTGACTTTATTATTCATCAATTAAAAATGTTTTTCCACGTGAAACCCTGGAAAAACACATTAAATGACACATTAATAAATACAATAGTTAAAAACAACAGGGGTTAAACATGCATGCATGAATTAGCATCTGTGTGACAGCGATATCTACATGAAGAGAAACCGAGAGAGGAGATGGTTACAACCCGACGGCTGAAAAAGTGAATGATGGCTGTAGGCAGGAGGGATGAAAGAGGTAGAGAGAGTCGGATGACAGAAGGAGGAGGGACAACAGTAGGAGATATGCCTCAGATTATCAACCAGTGTCAGATGCTCTAGAGACAGATAAAGAGGGGGAGTGGACAGGAGCGTGACAGGAGAGAGAGACAGAGACAGAGGTCGTTCATGCAAGTTGGGCTGGGAAGATGACTGATGTGAAAGGCGTATCGTCTGTGG
This sequence comes from Seriola dumerili, assembly GCF_002260705.1. Taxonomy (NCBI): domain Eukaryota; kingdom Metazoa; phylum Chordata; class Actinopteri; order Carangiformes; family Carangidae; genus Seriola; species Seriola dumerili. The sequence goes on along the minus strand of NW_019177703.1, from coordinate 34,441 downwards.
AGGTGCCGGAGGGGAAGTTAATGAAGAAGGTCAGTGGATGTACTTTAAACCCTGCCACTGTTCATCCTACAAACTCAACATTATATTCTGCAGTAACACGGTTCATCTCAGGCCTGGCTGGCGTGGACATACTTTCACACTCATTTATTGTTTAATTTCCATTTATTTAAACATTACCAATTTACAGGAATACTATTTCTGCCAGAAAGTAGTCAGTCAAGATTTCCATCAGTTACAATGTTTTTCTGAGGCTGTCATCTTTTTCAATTTCTACCACATAGGGACTTCTCTGAGCTGGTACATTATAAAAGTTATATTAAATGCTAAACATTAGGTGTATGAATGATATTTGACAGTAGCTGTGTGAGTGTCTGCGATTTTAGTCTTACCTTTGCTGCAGCAGCTTCTTTACCATCAACCTTTTTTTCCAATGCCTTTCTTTCAAGGAATTTTGAGGCATGCAACCTTGATGCATGAAATGTATACTGTCCTCACCAAAGTGTGGCAACTCCAACTATACAGTCAGCTAAACTCTCTTAAATCCATGAATGAGAAGAATGCCTGAATCCTGGTTTGATGATTTAAATTTACTCTTCACATTGAACTGGATCCAATAGGTGATAGACACAGAGTCCAGAGTAAGAGAATGAAACTAGGAAAAAAACAACAGAATACCTAAATTAGTTAACATCCTACACCCTTAGCTATACAACTGCCTGACAAGCTAACTGACTGATGAGAGATCACAGTGACTAGCTAGCATTCCGCAAGCTAACAATAGCATGAACGAGAAGTGTGAAGGAGAGATACCGCAGGTCTTTCCTCCCTGCTGCTGTCAGACTGTACAACACACACACAACACTACACTCAGCAAACCAAACACACATACCAAAGACCGACAAACTCACCATTTGCAACAATTTAACTCTTTAACTATATTATTTATCTTTCTTAAGTCCTTGGTACTTTGCAGTTTTTTCTGTCTTTGTAGGGGATAATGGGGTAATGTGAGACATCGGGTAAAGTGAGACACCCCTTGTATCTAGGCAACAGAACACATTTGTGGTCATGTGACCATTATGTTTTCAAGCCCCTCCCATTTCCCATGAAGGAGAGGACCTCATTGTGCTGTGGTAAGCATGTTTTTTTCACCAAAATATATTTTTTGCATGTAAAAGTAAATTTTCTTGTTGTCAACTTAATCAACTGTTGTGCCAAAGCAAATTGATTCAGGTAGAAAAACTTATGTCATACATGTTGATGAACTACCAACATATAAAACCATGTGATGATGCTAGCTTAAGATTAGTCTTAATTGCTAAGAGAGGTTGTTTTTTCTAAAATGGTGGGTAAAATTTTTTCTAAAACCACCACCATTTTGAGGCACAATTTAAGTTTAGTCTTAAACATATTTTAATGTAATATTACATTACATATGTTTTATTTTGGGTGGCACGGTGGTGCGGTGGTTAGCGCTGTCGCCTCACAGCAAGAAGGTCCCGAGTCCCGGCTCGGACGCGGGGTCTTTCTGTGTGGAGTTTGCATGTTCTCCCAGTGCTTGTGTGGGTTCTCTCCAGGTACTCCGGCTTCCTCCCACAGTCCAAAGACACGCAAATGGAGACTAGGCTAATTGGTTACTCCAAATTGACCATAGGTATGAATGTGAGAGTGAATGGTTGTTTGTCTCTGTGTGCCCTGTGATGGACTAGCGACCTGTCCAGGGTGTACCCCGCCTCTCGCCCGAAAGGATGCTGGGATAAGCCCCGCGACCCTACTAGAGGATAAGCGGTAGAAAATGGATGGATGGATGTTTTATTTTTAATGTCATTGTGATGTCACGAGAGGGTGTGTCCTGGGGGGTAAATACATTCCTCTCCGATGGCTGCAGTATACCCCCATAACAAGTCGAGGAATGCTCTGTCCCCCCCTGGTGGCAGGGAAGAGACTACAGGAGCAGAAATGACCCACTTAGCACAGCTGAGAAGGATTGAGGCTGATTCACTGCTGGAAGACAGCCTACAAAAAGCCCAGAGAGAGACACAGAAGAAGGGAAGTGTTTGGAAGACGCTGACTGCAGACCAGTGGGTAATGTGTTCAAGGAAATATTCGATGGATGGTGAACTAATTTTGAGAGACATTTAAGTTGATTTGTTACTGGTTTTGATGTGACAAAAAGTCCTGTTTTGGTTGATAACTTTGGGGAAAACCTCAGTAAAAGATTTGATTTGTTTTGAACCGCGTTGTGTTGTGGTCTTCTTGATGCCCATGCCAGACATTTTGTGAGTCAAACCTCCCACGACATCACATCATAAACATTGTAGAAAAGCCATCATGCCAAGGAAATACATCAGGAAGACAACCTGGGGCAAAACACCCCTTGAAGAGATGGAGAGTGCAGCCTCTGAGGTCAAGGAAGGAAAGAAGTCCATCAGAGCAGCTGCAAGGGAGAGAAATATTGACAAGTCAAGCCTCCTACGATTCATAAAGAAAAAAAAGACAGGGGAAGTAAAATCAGTAGCCTGGGGTGCAGTAGCTGAGAGTAGCTGAGGAAAAGAGAATATTAACAGATGAGATGGAGGAGGAGCTTGCCAAACACTTAAAACAACTAACTGAACAGTTCCGTGGCCTTCCTCCAGTTAAGTGCTGTCAACTGGCATTTGAATACGCAGAGAGAAACAATATCTCTGTCCCTGCCAATTGGACAAAGGTGCAGTCTGCAGGTAGGCTAGGGTATGCAAGAGATCACATGATTCTGTAGGTTAACTAAGGCCAACTGATCTCGCCACAAAGCTAATTCTTATAATAATGAATCGTCTACTCTAGGTGAAAATTGGTTTGGCAGATTCCTAGTATGTCGTCATCTCTCTGTCCGAACTCCAGAGGCAACATCCCTGGGAAGGGCTACAGCCTTCAATAAAACTACAGTCGGGGAGTTCTTTGACAATCTGGCTGCAGTGATGGACAGGTGACAGAATTAATTCTTTAGTTGAAAATGTTTTATGGAGGCTTTACCTGTAAGATTTGGTTTTAATTCTGATACGGTTCTTCTTTGCCTCTCATCTTTAACAGGCATACATTCCCTCCACACATGATCTACAATGTGGATGAAACAGCAGAGACCCACATTTGCTATAAAGGAAAATGATGTGGCACATGAAGAAGCTACCTCAACCTAAAAGGCCTGGAGGAACCACATGGAGAGAGCAACTCTTCATCTTCCCCTGTAACCTTCAGGGCTGGAATGTAGAGTAGGCCTAGTTTTAGAGTATGACAGTATGCTGATGTTCTAATCCAGGTGGGTTTGGTCCTGTGTTCTGAGTCCCAGGCTGTTCTAGCTGGTTCTGATTCCTTCCTCTGCTCTGACGCCCAGACACTAGCTGTCTCTAAGGGTCCTGTGTTCTGACCCCCAGACCGGTTCTATCTGTCATTTGAATGTTAATTAAAACATTTTGGATTATATTATGTTGTATTTGATTTTGTTCAGAGTTACTTTCAAGTGTTCAGAAAAAATGTGCTTAATTGACCAATCCCCATGATTCTGTTACTAGTCTGACATTAGTTCTGGAATGTGTGGTTGTCAAGCTAGCTGTCAGGATTCTAATTGCTGCAACAAGTGTGTTATGGTAGTTTCAGAGTGGAAAAAGTAAGTGGATCAGTTTACCCCCAGCTGGTTCACTTTACCCCCTTGATTTCTCTGGTCTGTCTCAGTTTGCCCCTAAGCTGGGGTAAAGTGAGACACAAGACAACTTTTTTAAAAACAATCATATTTTCTCTGCTCTTCACCCTGAATACATTCTGATAATTTCCATCGCTAGGAAACACCCTAAATTAATGGGAAATGTGTAAATTTTACTCATATATCGTTTTAGCTCACTTAGAGGGGAGCAAATGTAAAAAATGTCTCACTTTACCCCACTCTCCCTACTGTCACTTTGCTGCTGATAAACTGCAAATTTCCCCACTGTGGGACTAAAAAGGATTTTCTTATCTTTGCATGTCTTCTGAAGTTGCAGTGCCAACATGGTTGTTATCTTGAGTTTTTGTTCAAGTTTACTATTATCTTTTGTGCTTTTACGGAATTGATGTAAAAAAAAACATAATGCTTAATTAACATCTGATGAATAACAATGTGAGACAATGTGTAGCTGTAGGGTTGGAAGGATGGAGAAGTCCTTGGCTCCAGAAATGTTTTGCAAAACTCTCCATCATCATCAACCACAACACAGATGTATCCTGTTCCTGAGTATTTCCTTCCCATATTCTTTTGAAATTCTCAATATTGCCCCATTATTGTTATCCATATTCAACACTCCCAAGTCCGACTGGACACCCACTCATGGCCTGCCATTTATTCTCACCTTTCAGCAAGTTATTTGATCACTTACGAAGTAATAGATTGATCATAAAATGTTACTGTTCATCTCTCAAAGCCTACAAGTCTACATCAGCATCGGAACAGACGAGATCAGAGACAGAGAAAGAGAGGGAGAGATTTTTTTAGATTTTTCAAACCACTTTTATTTGCTCAATAACAAATTTTCCAGAAATTACAAGACATATTGAAATTAGAGAGGTTTGTGTCAGTAGGTCATTTCAAATGTATGCCAGATGAAATGATTGTTGTGGAGCTGAATATTTACAGGCTGGATACTGTAATAGGCTGTAATAGCTCACAATTATCTATTACACAAGCTAACAACTACTATGAACCTAGACATCTCAGTCACTGTGGTGTAATATCTCAGACTCTTCAATTAACATAAATACTAACTCAAACCATATGTAGCATCAGCGTCACTAAATGCGCATTACAAACAATAATAATAGATCGTCTGGAGACACATGGTCAGATAACACCGTGCCTACAGCATCGGTACATGCAGCATATTAATATTACTCATATGTAAACAATAATCACTTTACAACGGCGTGCAGTGACAATTTCCGCTAAGTGAATGTGGCAGCATAGTCTATGCGTTGCACATAATGCACCTTGAACGCACCTTGATGGCCTGATAGCCTATCCGTGAGCAGGGGCCCGTATTTAAGACGGCCCTCTCCTCCGCTCTTCCGCTTTCCACATCACTTCCGGTAAGAGGCCGGCTCCTTTTTAACCACAGCGTGTGTGCCGCTGTGTGTCGCTCCTGTGTGCTCCCGTTTGGCTGTGGTAAGTGTCCTCTCTCTCTGCGTTGTGGTGTTTGCATTCAGACGGCTAATGCTAGTGTGGTCATAGGAAATGCTGATGTCCGGATCTGTCCCTCTCGTTTTCTTCCTGTATGAGTGTGTGTGTGCGTGCATCCACTTCTGCTGAAGGTATGTTCTGTCTCTGTTGCAACTGCATCATTTTCGGCTTAATTGAACAGTGCAAACAATATGTTTTGGTTAGGTGAAACCACTGATCGGACTGCTGCTGCTTTGTCTCGGCTCTATTTCCAGCTTGCCTCCGCTTTTGCCTGCTTTGCTGCTGCTGCTCTGCTGCTTTACCTGCTGCTTGGGTGGCGTTTCGACTGTTTGCAGCTCTCGACAGCCCCTTTTTTTTTTTTTTTTTTTTTTTTTTTTTTTATATAAAGCTATTGGCTTTTCAAAATAAGACTTGTTGCTGCAGTCTACCTGAAGCCGTCAGGTTTCCCACAGCACTTCTGCATGGCATTGCTACGCATGCTTGGACTGAGCTTGATTTCCCCTTTTACTGATTTAATTGCATGAGTGAGGTGTGGGTTGTATAAATTAAATTTGGGTTAGGTACTTAGGTTATTAATTTGTTTTTTCTTTGGGTTCCTTTGATTAGTGTTAACTTGATTTTCTTTGTTTTTCTTGTGTTAAATGATATTTTGAATTGTGTATTTTCTTTGAATTAGGGATTTTGCTTTGATTTCTATTGGGCAGTTTTCATTTGGAAATTTAGGGTTTAGGGTTTTTTTTTTTTTTTGTTTTGTTTTTTTTTGAAGTTCTTTGTACATCTGTTTTCTAGGTTTAACCTGCCCATTAATTGTTGTTTATTTCTTTTGTTCTGAGTTGCAACTCCCCTAATGATATTTTATCCCTGTTTCAGTTGTCGGAGGCCAGTGGTGGTGTCGGTGACTGGTGGTGGTGTCCCCTCATTTGATGTGCTGTGCTCCCTGGTGTTGGTTACTTCAAAGTGTGTGTGGGTGATTTATTTCTATTTATTTTGGGTGAACCACTTCCTGTTCACTAATACCTGTCCACCTGGTAAGCCTCTGCTCCTGCCTAGTTGCCCTTTTTGTGTGAATGATTTTGATTATTTATTTTAACTGATTACAATAAGATATATTTTTTATACCTTGAACCACGTCTTGTGCCAAGTGAATAGAGCGAACCTGTGTGTGTCTAGTAGTTAAAACCAAAATTCCCTGGGTGAAATTCCAAGGGTGGTGTTGTTGGGCAACAGTGTAAATTTCTCAATCATATTTGACATCTGTTAGTGTAAGCATCCACCCTACCCTCGCCACATAAACTTACATTTTTCTGGGTGGAAACACGGGAACACAAGTGGTGGATGATGGATAATTGGGGGGGAAAAAAAAAAAAAAAAAAAAAAAACTGAATAATACTCAACTTACACTGACTGAACTAAAACTAAACTGTATTGTGCTCCCTTAAAGCAGCAGACTTCACTCAGCCAGATGCGCAGGAGCGCCCCTAGTGGCTGGGACCCAAACAGCCTGTCTTTCAGAACAATTGGCCCCATTGGACCAACCGTTCTTAAAGGTGCAATGTGTAAGATCTATTTTTTTTTTTTTTTTTTTTTTTTTTTTTTTTTTAAAAAAAAAAAAAAAAAAAAAAATAAAAAAAAAAAAAAGCCAAGCACTAATAATAGTATGTGGAAGGAGCACAGTGATGTCATGACCAAGACCACCACCTATTTGTATTTCAGAGATATCTACTGAAATGAGCATGGTAACGGTGTATTGAAGTGAGTAGAATCATGGAAGATGCAGAGTACCCGGCTACCCGTCCGTTTAAGGCGGTGTAGTGTCTGCAGAATAAATGTGGTGTGGAGGCCAATTCGAAGGATCAGTTGACTGTCATAGCGGCGTTGGTTCAAACAGCCCGACCCGGGCCGTGTTGTAATACCAACTAGACACACTAGATGCTGTGTGAGTCAGTGTAGCATCTACTCTGTATCAGGACCAGAATTCCAGTCCAGTCATCCCCAGTGATGGACCAGCACCTGCCTTTTCTTCTGCGTCTCGCCTCATCAATCATCAACAACCACATTACAGTAACACCTTGGACTATTATCCCTGCACAGAACAGATATTGTCTATACTGTGATCTTTTGCACATCCTGCTCAGCAGGAGTTTTGTCAACACTTGGGCATTGAACAACAAGTGTGCCCCACTTTTAGTGTCCCCTAGAAACATGTCCGTTTGTGTTGTGGGAATTTGCAGCTTATGTGTTTATTTGCAGTCAAATTGATGATGATATTCTCTGAATTTGTGGCGCATTTGTTTATTTGCTTGTGCTGGCATGGTGTGGTCAACTCTGTTCTGGGACCCTCGACCCAGTGGAGGTAGTGGGCGATAGGCGAATGGTGGCTAAGCTCACATCTCCCAGCTCTCCCATGCAGGACACTGCATGCACAATTAATTTTCCCCGAATAAACAATGTGAAACAATGTTTAGCTGTAAGGTTGGAGAAGTCCTTGGCTCCAGAAATGTTTTGCAAAACCCTCCAACCGCTGCTTCGCTCTGTCATGTTCCTGAGAATTTCTTTCCCATATTTTCTTGCCACTCAACAACTCCTTCTCTGCAAAGAATTACTGGCCTCCCACTCTTGGCCTGCCATTTATACTCATATTGCAGAAAGTTATTTGGTCCCTTACTAAGTGATAGAGAGATTGTAAAATGTTACTGTTCATCTCTCACAGACACTCCCTATCCCCTTATCTGTGTTCTTCAAACATTTCTTTGGGTTTTGTTTTTTCTCCACCCATCTCTCCTCACTTTATCCTCTTATTTTATTCTTTTACTGTTAAGAGTTCCTGCCCCACCTATTTTATTTAGACTAATGTAAATCTATTCAAAATCTCATCTAGGAAAAACATCTCAGGAGGGTGTCCTTTGCCCCGAGCAGGAGTATCATACACCACTGGCCGTAATACTGTACATGTTGGAAGTGCGTTATGTGTGTGTTTGTACATTCACTGCACACAGCCATATGGTGAATGTAATAAACAATGGGAAGCACTATGAAGTGCAGAGGATTGAGGACAAGCCTACATCAGCATCAGAACGAGATCAGAGAGAGAGAGAGAGAGAGAGAGGGGAAATAAATACAGGATTACTGGAGATGTCACATACATGGACAGATAATAGTTTCAGACTCAAAAAAAACTGACACACTGACAAAATATTAAGATGTTTTTGTACTTGACTTTATTATTCATCAATTAAAAATGTTTTTCCACGTGAAACCCTGGAAAAACACATTAAATGACACATTAATAAATACAATAGTTAAAAACAACAGGGGTTAAACATGCATGCATGAATTAGCATCTGTGTGACAGCGATATCTACATGAAGAGAAACCGAGAGAGGAGATGGTTACAACCCGACGGCTGAAAAAGTGAATGATGGCTGTAGGCAGGAGGGATGAAAGAGGTAGAGAGAGTCGGATGACAGAAGGAGGAGGGACAACAGTAGGAGATATGCCTCAGATTATCAACCAGTGTCAGATGCTCTAGAGACAGATAAAGAGGGGGAGTGGACAGGAGCGTGACAGGAGAGAGAGACAGAGACAGAGGTCGTTCATGCAAGTTGGGCTGGGAAGATGACTGATGTGAAAGGCGTATCGTCTGTGGAGGTGCCGGAGGGGAAGTTAATGAAGAAGGTCAGTGGATGTACTTTAAACCCTGCCACTGTTCATCCTACAAACTCAACATGATATTCTGCAGTAACACGGTTCATCTCAGGCCTGGCTGGCATGGACATACTTTCACACTCATTTATTGTTTAATTTCCATTTATTTAAACATTACCAATTTACAGGAATACTATGTCTGCCAGAAAGTAGTCAGTCAAGATTTCCATCAGTTACAATGTTTTTCTGAGGCTGTCATCTTTTTCAATTTCTACCACATAGGGACTTCTCTGAGCTGGTACATTATAAAAGTTATATTAAATGCTAAACATTAGGTGTATGAATGATATTTGACAGTAGCTGTGTGAGTGTCTGCGATTTTAGTCTTACCTTTGCTGCAGCAGCTTCTTTACCCTCAACCTTTTTTTCCAATGCCTTTCTTTCAAGGAATTTTGAGGCATGCAACCTTGATGCATGCAATGAGTTCAATACATTTCAGTTAATTAATTTCAATTCATTCATTTATCAATTCATTCAAAAAATCTGCTGCATGAAGTCATCTTTTATTCAGTTGCTCTTTCATTTGCTGTTTTTTTTCTTTTTCTGTCCATCCATTGTTTTATGTGTGACGCCTTTTCTTCACCTCTGCCGCATGTTCATCCTGAATTTTGTTCATCCTCCGGATGACTGCCTCTCCATGAAGTTTTTACTTTCTCCAAGGAGCTGATGGTCCACTGTCCACCATCGAAGTCTACAGGTGGATGTCGCGCATGCACAATTATGCCAAGCTCCTGAAAACCGTAAAGACAAGCACGTCAAGTTAACGGAAAACGAAACTACCGCATCCTGTCCTGATCGCCCTAAAAAATGTTGTGTAAATGGTTAATTTGATGTGTATTTGCACACTTTTATGGTGTTTCACCCTAATCGGTCTCCCAAAAATGAGCCTACTTTCAAGTGAAACTTTCAGTGGGCATGTGAAACTTTCTCCTGCGCATGCGAAAGTTTCTGGTGTGCACCCCCCCCCCACACAAATGTTTTTTCCCGTTATGGGGCTTCGTACCATAGTGACCAACCTCTTGCAAGTGGACCTGATGGTTGTGGAGCTATTCTTGATCTATTTTGGGTATGTCTGTCAAGTCGAGGCACACCCCATAGCATACATAGGACTTAAGAGATCTCCATCTCCACCTTGCCTCTATCTGTTTTCGGGTCTAAATTATCAAAGTAGTAACAGAACAATCTGGCCAACATGGACTCCAACCCCCTCCGCCAAGAGGCTCCCCTGTGTGTAATTCCTAAGATTAATTTGTTGCAGAAATTAGGAAGGTTTTTGATCATCCCATTAGCGGTAGAGAAGCCACTAAAATGCTATTTACCCTGAATCCAGGCACAAGATCAGTATCAGAATATGCGGTTGAATTTAGGATTTTGCCAACAGAGTGTGGGTGGTGAGTTTGTGTCATATTAGCTTGTGTTTGTATGTGCTTTGATAAAAATCTGCAATAAAATCACATAAAATTCAAGCTATATAATGCTTTTGTAAATAAATTTAGGTTTTGTTTTTACTATACTCATTTCCAAAGCCAATCACACACTTATAAAGTTATTTATAACATGATAACAAAATGAAAAATCAATCAAACACGGACCGTTTTTGACTGTTTTTTTCACATTTTGATTCTGGAATCAAAAACTTTTTTTCTGTGTTTGGTTTTGACACAAGTAGCAGATTTGCATTTGTTTTGGTTTTTTTGTTTTTTTTTGTTTTTTTTTGTTTTTAAATTCCAAATGAATTATGGATTATCTGATGATACCCAACCTGGACTGATATTCATACAATACCAGTCAGTATAAAAATGTATCAGAATTATGGTCAGAATAGGTTTCAATGGTGTTTTGAGTGTGAATTTATGCTGCAACAAAAAGTGTAGTGTAAATGCAAGGTGCTTTTTTGTCAAAGACATTAACATGACTGAAGAAATCTAATTCAATTCAAAATTCAATCTAATTTTGCAGAGTGGAGGAACACTGATCGACAAAGCAAGTTTGAAAGGTGTGGAGGATTTGCAATAACTGTTGTGAATTTAGAAATCATGGCAGAGAATTTAGATTATGATTGGGATTATAGTGGAATGGAGGGCAGGGTATCTCCTCACGTGTGCCGCAGCGGAGACCTATCAGCTGTTGAGCTGTCACGTCGTGGTTGAGCCGCTGTGGCTTAGGTGTTTCTCCTCTTCACCTGTGCGACACGCATTTAACTCTTGACGGTATGTTTGTGTGATGACGGCAGCTCAAGCCACTGTCATAAGTACTGTTCAGCCTCTAAATATCTCTTTTCATGGCAGGTTTAATGTGTGCGATCGGCGTCTGCCAGCACTAACCCCCCCGCGCCGCTGTCGGCTGGCTGCTGTTTTGCCTGTTGTTTGGTGTGGCTGTTCAAATCATCCAGCCTACATCCAACGTTAAACCGTCGACTGTGCTGTTCTGGCAGTAAATTGGTTAACGTCTTTACCCTGGTGCCCAATGTATGTGTTTTAGGATTTTAAATATTGCATGTAGCCTATTGAGGGTAAATCATTTTTGAAATTACTTTTGCTTTGTGTGGGTTGCTTTGCATGTTTTCTTTTGTTTGTTTGTTTATTTTTGGTTAGTTATTAGTAGTATTTTGGTTTAATTGTTTGCATGTTTATTAGATTGATACGTTTTAGATTACTTTTGAGTAATTTTGTTTCTGACAGTTTTCTTTTGTTTGCATTTGTGTAGTTTGCTTAGTTATGTGTTTAATTGATTTACCCAATTTTGCTATTTGCTCTTTCTTTGTGTATTTTTTGGATTGCCTGAGGGATGTGTGTGTGGGTATGAATGTGTGAGTGTGTAAAACATTTTTAGTGAAAAATTGTTAAAATAACAGACTGCTAATAAAAATTAATTGAATTTGTACTCTGGACCCAGTCTCAAGCCCTCATTAGCAAACAAACTTGTGCATGTTAATCACTGTGTAAAGGGTTAACCTAATTCTCCAGGTGCAATTCCTGGAGTGGCGTTGTTGGCAACCGATACTCAATTTAATGTACTAACTTTCTTACCAGCTTATTGTGTGGTTGATTTGATTAGAATTGTTGTACAGTATTCGATTACCTTTAGTATTCACCCTTCTTAGCCCTGCTTGCCACATAAGCACAGTACTTTGTTAAAGTATCCACTGAGCTTTGTTGTTGTAATGTCTGCTTAGGTTGTTGGTTAGCCACACTGTTAACTTGATACTTGTATGTTTCACACACATACCTGTAGCACATCCCAGTACTAGGACTTGCATGCAGCTAACCCTCTCTTAGCCTTGCATGACATGTGGTCTCAACTTACTGTGTATTTTACCGCCATCTTTTTTGTAGTCCTTGTTAGGCCATGTGGTCACAGGGACCACTTTAATTCAGCCACCTTGCCTTTTTCTGCGCACACAGTTTTTATTTAATAAATCTCTGAGTATATTGGTTGATGTGTTTAATGTTGCACAAGTATTAATATTTCCAACCTCTACTCAGTAGAACTTTGATCCTTCAACTTTATTAATCAGAGTTGCAAAGTAATAGTACCATTCGAGACTGTACCAATACTGGCTATCCTGTTTCAGGGTGGTGCCCTCGAGAAACATTAGTTAATTTAAAGTTATTATTTAACATTAATACTTTCTTAATTTCTGATAGCCTTGTAAACTTCATACCTTATAAACTAACAATACCCCAACAGTTTTAAGGCCCTTGCTTTTTTAACAGTTGTACTCTTACCTTTTTAACTGAGCTGCAAACCCAATACTTAAGACAGCATGCAATAATTATTGCAATAGATTGGTCCACAAAGGATCCACCTGTTGGAGCCTTCATTGCCAAAGAAAAGGCACCTGCGTTTTGTGTCTTCAAATGCAGCCTCTGGAAGATGTGGTTCCTGAATTATGGCACAGTTTATAGATCATTAATATTAATTATTAGATGTTAACAAATGCACACATCATTAAAATCATCAAGAACATACTATCTGTAACTGCGCAAATGACACCATTTGAAATGAAATCTAAAAATGCTGTCACATATTATACCACTGACTGGGGAATCAGAAGTCAGCTGGGCCACCGATGGGACACAAGCAGGAGTCGGCCGGGTCGCCAATGGGACACGAGCAGGAGTTGGCCAGGCAGCCAACTGGGAATCAGGAGTCGGCCGGATTGTCGACAGAGAATCAGGAGTCGGCCAGTCCGCCGACAGAGAATCAGGAGTCATCTGGGCTGCTGATGGGACACGAGGGGTAGTTGTAATATCAACCGGGACCCACGATGCTGGAACTGGTGATGCGGCAGCCAGGGCCCACAATGCAGGAACAGGTGAGACGCTGCCCAGAACCACCAACTCAGGAGTAAGGGAGGAGTCAACTGGGACCCCTGACACTGAAACAGCTGATATGTTGGCGTGGTTGGCGAAGGCTCGTACTCACAGGACAGCAAAGGCTCTGGATAGCTGGGCAGCTAGGGCTGTGACTGGGGCTTTAAGCTGGAGTCCTGGGGCTGAGGCTGCTTGGGGAACCGGCATCTCTGACGTGCGTTTCTTTCCAGGGGCTCCAACCCCTAGATACTCCCAGGAAAAGCTAGCTGGGATCCCCAAAAAGGAGACGGCTCAGGGTCCTCCAGATCTGAATCTGACAGTGGGTCAGCCAATGTACAAAGGGGTTTGGACAAGTTTGTCTCCCCATTAGGCAACTGCACAAACAGGAAGCTGGCATAGGCTGCTGGATCCATTTTTTGGTCAGTTCTTACTGTCATGTATTAAGGTAAGGCTGGACCCAAATGCAGCCAACACAAGGGAGTTGGTGAAAAATGTTTAATAAACAGGAGAATTTTCAAAACTGGTGAACCAACCAACAGGTAACACAGGGGACATGAACAGAAATCTGAAGCACAAGGAAACACAGGGCACTTCAAACAAGAACCAGAAGCACAAGGTAACACAAGGAACTTGAACAGGTAGCAGAAGCATGAGGAAACACAATGGGGTTTAAACAGAAGCACGGGGTCTAGAACAGACAATCTGACATAAAAAAAGGGGAGCACAGAGACTAAATAGACACAAGGGAGGCAAGGGTGATTAAACACAGATGAAACACATTAGGGCGGAGCAGACAATCAACAAGGACTGTAAACAGGACAAAGACAGGAAGTCAAAACATCAAGATGAAACAAGGAAAGTAACTAAAAAAATAAAACAAGAAATTACCAAACTAAAAGTGCAAGCATAACACAAAAGCTCAAACATAAAATGTCCGTCATGGCGACCCATGACAAATGCACTATAATTTAATATTTTTGGTTAACATACAGGCTTGCCAAGACGTGCCAATCTCTCAAATCTCACACCAAAGAACAGGAATCTTCAAAGCTACTCACTATGCAAATTATTGTTAGTTTCCTTTATCCTTTCAGATTGAAACCTATTATTAATGTTTCTCAAAATATGGTCATCTTTAACCAAAACACGATTTCTGTTGCTGAAACTGAAAAATGTGCAAACATTAAGTACAACAGTATTTATTGTAAACATTTTGTTTCAGACAATTTAAGTATATATTCATCATCCATTGTTTAATCAGTGCTCACACTTTGCGCTAGCAGGATATCAGGGATTAAGATGACTGTCACCAATGTTTCAGTTCATCATGGTAGCAAATTGTTTTGAGTAATTTAAAATCATCAACAGTGTCCAATACCTGATGCAGCATACAGAAATAAGACACAGCTAAACTAAACTAAGCCCTTTACAAAAGCAGACACCAACAGGCACAACCACAGTGGCAATGACAGAGTTAAAGCAGGAGGGCCATCCGAACGAACAATTGATTGGTAGCATTTTCCCACATTGCCAACTTTATCTACAGCTATGATCTCCACAATCTGCGAGCAGCAGGAGGCGTTGTAGTTCGCCTGGACAACAGGAGCACTCAGAGAGGTGTATGAGAGGGATCCATTACCCTGTTGCAGGGAGATTCTCTCGATCCCAGCACCGTTTCCATCAGTAAGGTTGGCTAAGAGCTCCCACTTGAAAGGTCCACACTGAGAAACATCCTGAGGGCAATCATCAGCCTGCACACTAACCACTTCACACAAAGGCTGATCAAAATCTGTTATCTGAAAAGAGAACAGAAAAAGGAAGGTGAGAAATGTACGTGTTCTGTGCATGTGTTCTTTGGCTATGTCCAAATGCTTTTGTATTTATTTATTTCACTACTTCCAAGTATGTGTGATCCAGGATGTGTCTGAATACCTTGGTGACAACAGACAATCTCAACACGACGTAATTGGAGTCAACACCACTGGACAACTTGGCATGCACAGTCAGAGTGATATCAGTGCCTGATGGTGTGCTGGCAGGTGCCGTAATGGTCAACGTATCATTAGTATATCTTCCAGTTGTCAAGGTGAGGCTGTCAAGAGAAGACAGAAAAATACCTTTCTTGGTTATAGGAAGTGTAATTGTGTACAATCTATGCACTTGATTTTTATTGAAATTTAAAGATGCGACTTGCGGTTAACTCCTCCTTGAACCGTCACCTTACCGTGGTGGAGGAGTTTGAGAGCCCTAATGACCCTAGGAGCTATGTTGTCGGGGGCATTTTGCCCCTGGTAGGGTCTCCCAAGGCAGATTGGTCCCAGGTGAAGGGCCAGACGAAGAACGGTTCAGAAGATCCTAATGATGAGAAATATCAAGAACCCGAGTACCCGGCCCGGAGGGACACCGGGGCCCCGCCCTGGAGCCAGGCCTGGGGTTGGGGCCCGTGGGCGAGCGCCTGGTGGCCGGGCCCAGCCCGAACCAGCTACATGGGTTCGTCTCCCAGTGGGCTCACCACCTGCAGGAGGATTCAGCGGGATCCAGTGCAGTGTGGATTGGGCAGCAGACCAAGGCGGGGCCCTTGGTGGTCCGATCCTCGGTTACGGAAACTGGTTTTTGGAACATGGAATGTCACCTCTCTGGCGGGGAAGGAGCGGGAGCTTGTGGAAGAGGTTGAGGGATACCGACTAGATATAGTCGGCCTCACCTCAACACATAGCGTTGGCTCCGGAACCCAAGTCCTTGAGAGGGGCTGGTCTCTCCTCTTTGCTGGAGTTGCTCCGGGTGAGAGGCGGAGGGCCGGGGTGGGCTTTTTGGTGTCCCCCAGGCTCTCTGCCTGTATGTTGGAGTTTACCTCAGTGGACGAAAGGGTTGTGTCCCTGCGCCTCCGGGTCGGGGATCGGGTTCTGACTGTTGTCGGTGCTTATGCGCCGAACAGCAGTTCAGACTACCCACCTTTTTTGGAGTCCTTGGGATGGGTGCTGGAAAGTGCCCCGAAAGGGGACTCCATTGTCCTATTGGGAGACTTCAACGCTCACGTGGGCAATGACAGCGTGACCTGGAAGGGTGTGGTGGGGAGGAACGGCCTGCCCGATCTGAACCCGAGCGGCGCTCAGTTATTGGACTTCTGTGCTAGTCACAGCTTGGCCATAACTAACACCATGTTCAAACATAAGGATGTCCACAGGTGCACTTGGCACCAGGATACCCTAGGTCGCTGGTCTATGATTGACTTTGTAGCCGCATCTGACCAGGCTGGGACTGGACCAGATGGTCAAATGCGTACATGAACTGATGAAGCCTCTTGGATGAGAGGTGAAACGTCTTCCCAGACAAATAATCAAGTCCAGTTGTTTTTTCGATTTAAACTCCTTTAGGATACTATGACCTGGACAAATGAGAATATGCACAGGCCAGAAGGCGAAGCTCTCGATTTTCCGGTCGATCTACGTTCCGATCCTCACCTATGGTCATGAGCTTTGGGTAATGACCGAAAGAACGAGATCGCGAATACAAGCGGCCGAAATGAGTTTCGGGTGGCTGGGCTCAGCCTTAGAGATAGGGTGAGGAGCTCGGTCATCCGGGAGGGACTTGGAGTAAAGCCGCTGCTCCTCCATGTCGAGAGGAGCCAGTTGAGGTGGTTCGGGCATCTGGTGAGGATGCCTCCTGGACGCCTCCCCGGGGAGGTGTTTCGGGCATGTCCCACCGGGAGGAGGCCTCGGGGCCGACCAAGGACACGCTGGAGGGATTATATCTCTCGGCCGGCCTTGGAACGCCTCGGGATTCTCCCGGAGGAGCTGGTGGAAGTGGCTGGGGAGAGGGCTGTCTGGACCTCTTTGCTGAGGCTGCTGCCCCCGCGACCCGGATCCGGATAAGCGGGAGATGACGAACGAATGAACGACTTGCGGTTAAGTAATCTGTTTGGGTGGAGTAATAACATGTGACTCACACGAATGTTTACTCCAAATCGTTACTTTGCCGCAACACACAAGTGTTTTTTCTAGTTTCAGACCAACGCAGTTGTAATTTCCCCATCAAGTGCCCACATTGCATACCAATTGCACCCATGTGAGTGCCCATGGGCGTGTTGGGCTTAACATGAGGTGTGGTCAGGTGCATTGTTATCATCTTGAGGCAGTGGAAAGCAATTGCGATATTGACCAACAAAAACCTGGTCTGAAGTCAATGGCACAGTATCTTTTCCACAACCTACCTTCTATGAGAAAGGGAGTAGCATTTTCCCAAAATGTTTACGTATCATTTCAGTGTTGACAAGGACATTTAAAAAAGGAGTTCTTTTTAGTTTCCTCTCCTCACCTGCTTGAGTAGGACATGGAGAAGTTTCTGTCATTTCTGGCACTGATTTCAAACTGACCACCAGAGCCCTGGGTCATTACACTGAAGGGGAGCTTAAAGGTTTCTCCTGGCTCCACACTGCTGTCCACCACAGCCTGGAGGGAAAATGGAAGATCAAGGGAAAAGGGCAGGTTAAGAAGAACAATGTCATTCTTGTAGTTTATATTTATATCATTTTTTAGATACTGTAAGCCTATTATTTTGCTACCCCCATCTTTTCTGTAAGTGATCATCAAACAGAGGCTGCATGAATGGGTAGACAGATTGTGAGGAGGACGTGAAGAGACTGACCTGGATGTTCACTTTGGAGACAGACATCTGGGTGGTAGACTGCCTCTGAAATTCAGAGTTTGACACTTTGTCTGTTCCTTTCAGAAAGACCACAGACTCCCCCTCAGGGACCATGTCAACAGTCACCAGGATGTCTCCGCTACCCATGTCAGTCATCGTACCATTGCTCACAACCTCAGGACCAGACACAGTTACTAGGCCAATGTTTCCAACACTCACTGATGACGGACCTTTCCTTCCCATTACTGAGAGCATCAAGGTGGCAGGCTGGCCTGGTTTCCAGAGGAGAGAAGGAAAGTAGAGAGAGGAATGAGAGGAAAATTCATTTTTGTGGGTAAAAGTGGTTGATTGTTTCAAGAGTAAACCCTAGATTATTTTTAGCATGGGTTGTGGAGAAAAGCCTCGATTTTCACATCCTTTTCATGGGCTGAAATGTGTGATCGATAGGTTGTCATATGCAGCTGTCACTTTGGTGCCCTAATTACTTTTCACCACTAGATAACGATGTTACAGCCTAAGATAACACATGCTCAGCAATTAACTACATACTGACTAATACATATGTATATTTTAGAGCTATCACATGATAATTCATGGACAACACATTTGATATTATGGGTGTGAAACTATCAGAACATGCTCTATGATTGGAAAAAATGCCCACAATGTACAAATATATTACTGTTGTGAAACAATGAAATTAATTTATTACGTATGTTACCTGCTTGTGGACGCCCACTGAGTACTGCAAAACCTGGGTGAGGTCCCTTGAAGCTTTCCACAAAGTTATAGATAAACGTAATGGTACTCTGGCCTGGAAACACAAGCACACACTTACAGTAAATACACACTAAGAACTCAGTGAACCTAACAACTTTGATAGAAGGAGCATCAGTCTTCAAACTTTGCATGGACTGAAAGCAGAGGGAATACATATGCTACTGATAAGAAACACTTTGATCAGCAGATCAATCTGTGGGCAAGAAGACAAAATTTCAACAGCATGTCTGAACAGGAAGTGCAAGTGTAATTAACAAATATACAGTGTCTTACCTGTGACTTTGAGTGTGTATGGTTGGTTGGAGTTAATGGTGATCTGCCATCTTCCTGTCTGCTTGTCAGCGTTGAGACGAATTCTTCTCAGGTTGCCCACTGTCCGAATGGTCCCCAGTTTACCACTGGCCTCAGTGTTGCTCTGACTCACACCTGAAAATGTTTACCATGTATTATTCACCATGAATACTTAGTCCAAGTTAGGGGTGGGCGATATGGCAAAAATATCATATCACGATTTTTTAAAAATAAAATCACGATTTCGATTTTATCACGATCTTAAATTGGAAAAAGAAAAACAGACAATTTAGACCAAAGAACCTTTCTTAACAGATTTTATTTCAAATAGTCGCAGTTTTGCCTGCATGTGCAGATAACGTAAAGTTTAAGGTAAACAACAACAACATTCTGGTTCGTCATGTTACCACCCGACGTGCGAACGGTTTCTGTGCAAACTTTGCAAATTACATTTGCTTGCGCTTGATCAGTTGCGGAAAATCCAAACCAATTCCATATAATGGAGGTGGAATTTTTTTTAACGACCAACTCCGTTTGGCTTTCAGCCATCACTCTCCATGTGCTACCGCTACACACACATAAACAAGGAGGCGGGTAGGAAAGCGCGTCACTGCCCGTAATTCGCTATGATTGGTCGGTCAGGTTGACGACGTCAATACGTCTGGTGCGTCGGTGCATCAGAATAGAACTGCAATTTATAGAATGTGCCCTAGACGATCCCACGATCTCTGCAGTTTGAAAGATCGTCTTCACGTTGTAATCCTTCACGATCTAATATCGTCATATCGCCCACCGCTAGTCCAAGTCTATCATAACAATGTTCTTAGCAAGACAGATGGACATCCAACAAGTCTCATACACATGAGTTACAACTGGTGGAAACATTGCATTGAGACTGGCGAGCTACCTGCAGGGTTGGTCAGTGTGAAAGTAATGGATGTTCCTGTGATGTAGATGGTGATGTTTTGAAGAGATTCATCCAGTATGAAGGGGAAAGTCTCCTGCTTCCCAGAGTTCCTTGCCCGCTGAAGAACTGTCACCTAAAGCAGTACGGAGAGCAAGAGGAGAAAACTGAATGATTTTGATTCTTCAAACTGGTCCAACCACTAACGGCCTGCTACCTGCTTTAGATTGTACAGGATGAACCAGTGGAACTGCAGCGTCCTACCAGAGCTGAAGTAGAGGTGTCAAGGATGACGTCTGTTGCCTGAGGCAACTGTCTCTTGGACACCTGGATGGCCAGGCCTCCAGAGGCCACAGCCAGATCCTTGTAGTCTTCAAAGGAACCAGTACCGAGGGAACGACGACGCCTCCTACTGGCCGGGGTCAGCAGGAATAACACCTGTGGAGATTAGTTCGTGTGGAGATTAGACCCCCAGCTTTTCAAATTAAATTCACATAAATACACTGAGTGAACATTTGTCATCATTGGTGTCAGTCAGTATTTACTGTTGACTTGGTGCTCCTGATGAGAGCAAGAATCGTGTCCTTGAGGGCGATGTCTTTGGGTGTAGCATCAGTGAAAACATAGATGTGGGAGGAGGCTGGGGCACCAGTGAGAGCCAGCTGGAGAAACAAAACCTGGTCAGTTCCCAC
This sequence comes from Seriola dumerili, assembly GCF_002260705.1. Classification (NCBI taxonomy): domain Eukaryota; kingdom Metazoa; phylum Chordata; class Actinopteri; order Carangiformes; family Carangidae; genus Seriola; species Seriola dumerili. The sequence goes on along the minus strand of NW_019177703.1, from coordinate 13,927 downwards.
ATCACTACGGTCTCTCAGGGAACCTTAAAAATATCCAATCAACAACCATGCTAGTTACAATGTGATAATATATTAGCTTTAGTACCTGAAGTCCTGACAGACACAGCTCAGGGATATCTCCCCCTCCCTGTGCTGTAAGTTCAGAGATTTCTTTTTTCATCTTATCGGGGTCTGTTGTCCTGATCATCGGTCCAAAACCTACATAAAAAACCAAAAACTTTTTTTCAGATTTAATCCTACGGAAACACTGTGACTGTATGCAGATTTACAGTGTGCACCACAATTTACTTTATTTTTTATGTTTTAAAAGAGATTATTTACTAAAATATAACTAGTATTACAACTATACAGTCAAGCATTACATGTATAACATGCTATAGCATGGTTAGGGGTCTAATACTACTAATGGTTTCCTAAACATGATCAGAAGAGTAGAAGGGTTCATACTGGGGTCATTGAAGGGCACCAGGATGTACTCAGAGGGCTCATCCTGTGTTCCTTTTTTGCTGTCAATTATTTCGTAAACAACATCCCTGGCTTCATCAATGTCATCAGACATACTGCCAGTGGTGTCAATAACAAAGCACACGACCGATGAGCGGGCAATCCCCATCATTCTGCGAGAAAGAAAGAATGAATGTTTATTTTTATCCTATAGTACAATTTTTAGTATGCTTTCTTTCATTAATGCACAAATAGATATTTTTCATATCTGACCGTCATACCTCAGAAAGTCATTGTCCCCAGCAGCTAAGCGGATGTCCTCCAGTAGCTGGAGACTTGCAGCGGTGGCTGCATTCACAGCAGCATTGTGGAAGGCCACGTTGTCAGAGCGATGCTCATCTTTGTTGATGCCACCACGAGGAACTGTTGTGCTAGTCAGGTCAGCTGCACCTCCATGGCTACATTTACCTGGCACAGGACAGAAGGGACAGGTCAAACTGGTTGTTGGTTCAAAATGATGTATAATGCTTTTGTGGGTAGATTGAACTTCCTGGTACAATTTAATTTTGTTTGTCTTGTACTCTAGGTCAGACAAACATGATTTTAAACACCTGGTTAATGAGTGGTGCATGTGAATTTTAATGCTTTATTACAGCCCGTTAAATACTGGGGCAACTTGGATGTCTGAGTAGAGGTGATGTATGTTATTTATTGGTTAACCGTTATAGATTATCTATAGGGTGTGAAAGGATTAGTTTGACATTTTGGAAAATACACAAACTGTACAATAAATATGAAGCTACAGACGGCAGTAAGTTACCTTGGATTAGCATAAAGGCTGGAAACAGGGAAACAGCTCCAAAATAAATCGTAAATACGATGATGATCTCAGGAAGTGATTTTAAGAAGTGACTGCTAGATATTAAAAGCCCACATACGAGTGGCATTGATCTAAATTAATTACTTAATTCTAAATGTACATATCAGCATTCTAGCAACATAAAATATTATTTGTTCAACCTTCTTTAAATCACAGTAAGTCAAATAATTTATGGTTTTGTAATAATCTCATAAAAATGTTGACATGCTGGGGAAGTTAATGTCCTCCTTGAGGTCAGTTAAAACTGTTTGTATTTAATGTGATGGATTTTGAGGCTGCATCTGCACATGCTGTCATGGTAACTGTTGCCTTGTGTTCCTAATGAATGAATTTATATGGGGTTATGTATCTGAATGTGGTTTGGAGATATATCTGTCACTGATACCTTTAGGCTTGGCGGAAGAGTAGATTCCCATGTAGCCTGATGTGAGCTTCTTCTCATTCAGGATGTTGGGGAGAATGGAATTGGGACATGTTCCACTGGCACAGTCCCTGCAGGTGGCAGTGTTGACATCTACGCAAGCAAAGTGTGAACAAGAGACAGGATAAACAATACATTTGACTCCAGACCATTGCTTCACTTCATAACCTGACAGCTGCTGTTTGTGAGTACATCTTAAAATAATCCACAAAAATCTGCATGGTTGGTAGTGCTTAATTTTCATAACATGATTTGGAGTGGATTATTCCACGTATACTACAGTCTCTTGTCAACAGTGAAATATGTGTAATGTTAACCTTGAAATAATTTTTATGACTAAAATGATTAGAAAATCAAGTAACAGCGTAGTAGTTCCAGCCAGTAATTTAGTTTAATTGTTATTAACTAATAGCAGTGGTTTGAAAATAATACACACCCACCAGCCAATCAGAATGGAGCAGTCTCCATGGCCATGGCATAAAGACAAAACAGCACACTCTGCTCTTTGGTCTATACATATTCCCAGATGTTTTACCAAACTACAATGAATGAATATTATCTACTTTATGACATTATACTCAACCCACAGAAATATAAACATAGTCCTCCAATGGAGATGACAAATACACTAATGCTCATACACACACCTGCCAGGTTTTCCAGTGGCTGATCTGGGCGAATGAGGTTGATGTATGGTTCTGTGTATCCCAGCTCCACCCAGTTACTGTGGCTGTAGAAGTCCTGACAACACATGGAAACACACACACATCCACACCTTTATACATACACATTTCATATTCAGTATTTGTACACACAGTAAAGTGAACATTTAAATCTTTTCTTCTGTTTTGTTTCTATTTTCACTTATTCTGCCTCCTTTAGCCTTCATCATTCTGTCTTCCAGTCTGTGCCTGATGGTTATTCCACTTTCTTTCTAATTTTTCATCTAAACTTCTCTATGCCTAGTTGCTCTCTCACCTGTAGTGTATGAAGAACTCTGCCCAGTGTTTCTCTGGCAGCCTGGAAGTTCTCCTTGCGAATGTTAGCCTTAATGGCCACCATTCCCTCCGTGATTAGGCCACGTCCCTGCAGGAATGCCTCTGAGTTGAAGTGGTGTGGAGCACTGAAACAATTTTTCACAAGCAGTAACTTGGTAAGTGTATGGGCAAATCATAAATCCTTGAATCTTTGCAACACACCTGTCCCATTATTTTACTGCTTTTTAATAACTGTTTTGTTTCAATCTTTTTCCCACCTATTGACATAGTGATAGTCTACCAGTCCATTCTGGTTGTAGATTTCTTGAAGAGCAGAGTGAAACTTGGCACCTGACACTTCTCCTTTTGCTGTGGGTCCAAGACAAGCCTGAACCAACTCCTCAGGAGAGGAACCCTGGAGACAGAAGAGACTGTTTACCTTAACAATAGAGACAATTTGGAAATGTTGTTTTTAAAAATTAGCCTATGGAACCTATCACTGCTGCTGTACAAAAGATCCTCTGCTGCTTTCCTCAGAAGAGAAGATTGATACTGCTCTTATATGTCCGTGTGCTAAATACGAAGCCACCACCAGCTATCCTGGCTCTATCCACTGATAACAAAATCCTCATGTTAAGCTAAGCTAAGTAAGCTGCTGGTTGAAGGTGTTGAAGAAAGCAAAAAGAACAGAACTTTCAGCTCTCTCCACCAGCCCAACAAAGCCCTATCACTGCTTTACTGATTCAGGGGTGAAGATGGTTTAACTATGTACTTTCACTTTGTTTTCTTCTTCTTAATATCATCATATATCCAAGTCATGTAGTAAGTCAAGTTTTACCTTATGTGTTACATATACTCTTATATTCATGAACTGGTATACTTAAGTCATACGTATTTAACAAGTTATACTCATTGTGATCCATATGTACTCATTTGCATGTTTTGAGTTTTTATGTTTCCAGTCATATTTGTCAGTATTACTTCTCATTATTCATTACATGAATTTCTTATTACTTAGACTATTTTACATTCTACATTACTTATAGTTTTACGTTTTATTTTCTACATTGTCATGTTATACTTTGAATATTAGGCCTCCTGTAACTTAAAATTGAAATTCAAAGAGGAAGTGTATTTTGCTCAGGGACTCCTGCTGTAAGAGCAAGAAGGAACTGTCCATAAGTCTCAGTAGCAAACTCTTACCACGGTGATTTGTGCAGATTGTGCTTTTCCTTATAGTAGTGCCTGTAGCCTGTCCACACCATATTTCTTCCTCATAACAGCAACCATTACTTTTGTCCATGTAAGTACATGTTTGTGAACAACAGGATGAATTAGTTCCTCAAATTACCGTAAGGCAGGAAAATCTAAAGCGTTGTTCTTTTTCACTTTCCTGACGACTCTGTGCCTTTTTGTTTTCTTCATTTTTTAGATTAGGTTTTAGTAACTCTGTACCACACAGAGACTGCTTTTTGTCCTTAAATAAAGGCGTAAACTTTGCTGAGAGAAGACATCACACACCAACCTAGCTTGGTCCTCTGCACCTCTTCAAGGTAAGCCTCTTCCACATGATGGTTTGAGGTTAACTCGGATTATGGTCTAAAATAGGTTCTTCTTTGAGGTTCCCTTAGGAAAAGGAACTGTATGCAAGGAACTGTTAGACTTAATTTATGATAGGGTGACTAACTATCAGGCTGTCCCCATCAGTGAGGCCACTCCCTGGTGTATCTAGAAAGGGGGTAGAAGAGGAAAGTGCCAACCTCAGGGTCAGGCAAGATAGGGAAGGTTAACCCCATATAGGTTTAGCTCCAGTACAACTGACACTTAAAGGAGACTATTAACCTTTGGGATCAGGCCCACTGCATCATCCAGACCTGATGCTCTCAGCATGGAAAGAGACCCTGAGAGCTCTGCCACCCTGGAAAAAGAGTCTCATTTAGGACAGTGAAGATCTCAAAAAGGGGGCATCTCTCTGGGTGACACTTCTGTGTTTTTATCAAAGCCAAGAAAGGCAATAAGCAAAATTTCTTAAATGTAGAAGTATTCCTTTCAAAATGTGGCATGAACAAACCACGGAGTGAACCTTTATGTGTATTTATGTGTCTGAGCTGACACTCAGGATGAATCGAAACACACAATGAATTAAAATGTGGGTGAATGAGTGTGTATTTCTAAGTGTGCATGTTTCTGTATGTTGTGAGACTAGGTTTGTGCTGTCTTGTACATTTATTAGTTTCCAACCTACCGTGGGATTGAACTCATGACCTGCTGCCTCAACCACTGCCCGACATGTCTCTTTCACTTTATCCAATAGGGCTGTTCGAGTAATGCTGACATGAGTGGACACCCTACCCCCGTTAGGGACAAAGGCCACGGTGGGCCCTGCCATCAGGGCCAAGCCCAGCAGTGCCATTCCCAACACTGAAGTCATGATTAATCTACAGGGGGAAAAAGGACTCATTATCAGTTATCAGGTTGGTTAACTGACAAATACTTGAAAAAGACTGGTAATGAATTTGGTTCAATTGACCCATGTTCTGACTTACCAAATGTTGTATACAAGAAAACAGACAAGAAACAGAGTTTAAATCCTGTGACAGTCTGTTTTAGGGGAAATATGAACATTTTTTATGATCAGCCACAATATAAAATATGGAAACGAAAAGGTGAGAGAAAACTAATTCATTACATCCCACTTCTTGTGATTTTGAGAAGGTTTGTCTGTAGCATCCTTTCAAATATCCTCGTGCTATTCACAGAAAAGGACATTTTCTTTTCTAAGCCAAGACAGATTGTTCAATGTACTGAACTGAACCTGACAGTGGGTCCATAGGTCAAGACACATTTACATTTAGCACACAACAGAAGAATGTGTCGCGCCCGACCGAATGTATTATTGAGCTTTTTGCTTTGTCCTTTTCACAGTTTTCTCAATAAACCTGATTATGTAACTAGTGAACTAAAAGCCATGCGGACAATGGGTTCCAACTCTTATAAGCATTTACAACAAAGTGCTGAGTTTCATCAAATAAAACTGCAACAAACATCAAAAGAAGGTGTTGACTGCAG
>NW_019177703.1:0-8111 GCF_002260705.1 Seriola dumerili | reverse complement strand
ATCATTTGAATATGTAGATCGTTATTTCTTCACACGTTTACATCCATTTCACAAAATGGTTGTGATGTTAATTCTTACTAACTTTATATGAAAAAACACAAGCATCAACCTGTTTGTTTAAGATTTATATTCTGGGATCTATTAACTCTTAAACAGTAAACAGTGACATTTACTGTCAGAGATCAAACTAACACAATAATACATGGTCTAAACTTTATTAGACCCTGTTTGTCTACTTAAGTAAAAGTGCCAATATCTTTAAAATACTCCATTACAAGTAAAAGTTCTGCATATTAAAATAAAATATCTGCTATAGAAAGAGTACAGTATCAGAAAAATTTACTTAAAATACCAAAAGTAGAAGTACTGTCTCTGCAGTAAGACTGATGTTATTATACAAGAGACAGCGAAGAGAATCAAGGTCAAGTTAGAGGCACAGCGTCCTTGGGCCTTGCAATGTGTGTCTTTGAGCCTACCGGGAGTTGTGAGATTTTTGAACTTGTACTTTTGCCCTTTTTGTTGCTTTTAGTGCCAAATTTCCTGATTTACATTCACCTGTTCTGTCTTAGGCATTTTAAATATTTAGGGCAAAGGGCAAATGTTGAGGCAGTATTACATGAGGATTTTGTAGGAATGTGGCAAAAGGTGCATGGCACATGTCATATTAGATTATTAATACTGACACATAAATGTGTAAGCAGAATGTTACTGCCGTAGTGGCTCGAGGTGCAGCTAGATGGTTAACTCATTTTATATACAGTATGCAGAGAGTGGGAGTTAAGTCACACACGTGCAAGTCACAAGCAGATCCCAAATTACTGGTGGTCAGAATCAAGCACAAGTCGAGTCCCTGCTGTAAGTCAAACACAAAACTGTTGCAGCTGCTTAACCTTACAAATCTTGGCGTTGCGTTGCTCAGTTGGATGAGCATCCGCCCCATGTGTAGAGGTACAGTCCTCGCTGGCAGTTGGCCCCGGTTCAGGTCCCGCACATCGGACAGCCCTTAGCTGCATGTCATTCCCCCTCTCTCTGCCTCCCCATTTCCTGTCCTCTCTCTACTGCACTGTCAATAAAGGCACGAAAAGCCCAAAAAAAAACCTTATAAATCTTACGATATTTTAAATTTTGTGGTCGTGAATAATATCTGGATGTCTGACTGCAAGCCACCCATTTCTACCATTATTATTATTAGTTTTCTTCTTATTATTACCTCCACTAAGGAGTTTATGTTTGGATTCTAGGAATTTTTTCTTTTTTAATGTGTTGGAGCTTTTGGCTTTGGCGTGGGTACGCGCCTTCTTGTCAACATTATACTATATCTCTAGGTGCGAACTTGCAATTGTGCTCTCTTTTCTTTCCTCCAGCAACCCAAATTTTAGTAATTCTTGGATTTAGCCCCTCCCATAAATAGCTGCCTTGTGTGCTTTGGTCTACTGTGTCCTAGTAGGTTGCCAGGTTTGTGGCTTTGCACCAGAAATCCCCAATCTGTTTCAAAAACAAAATGTAAGTTCTCAATATGTAGAAAAATGCAAACAGGGTGTAGCACAAAACTCTGGGCCTATACAAAAGCGGTCTCTGTGGGCGCCCTTCCTCTCTTGATCCATGTATCTCACGCATCTTTAAAAAATATTTTAACAAATAATTGGGCAAACAATTTGGTAAATTCCCATGGATCTGTAATGGTTATTAGGCTAGTCACTAATGAACTGTTGAACCTCTAATTGAGAGGTGGGAAGAACACATCACAATTGACTTGCCCCACTTTGCTTGAACTGGTTTCTGCAGTAAATGTCATGTTTTTTCAATGGCAGACACCTTTTGTTAGTTTTGTTTTTGGACCCATCAGTATAATACAAAGAACTGGTACTGTTATATATATCAGCTGTTGAGGGCTGACTATGTTACACTTTCTTTAAGTCCCTGAAGTCATCACAATTGAAAACATCAAGGTATGATTGATATTTAGTCTTTTGATTTTGTTAATTAATTATTTAATTAAGGCTTACATTGCTTACATATTAATATTTTAAGCATTTCCTCTAAAAAAATGAAATATTTAATATTTTTCTTAGGAATTGATACAAAAAAGGGAATCAAACATAAAATGTATAATATATTGATACACTCATACATGTAAAAATAGACATTTATATATGTGATATACAACAACAAATATTACAAATAAGTTTTACCTTGAACCCGACCGAATGTATTATTGAGCTTTTTGCTTTGTCCTTTTCACAGTTTTCTCAATAAACCTGATTATGTAACTAGTGAACTAAAAGCCATGCGGACAATGGGTTCCAACTCTTATAAGCATTTACAACAAAGTGCTGAGTTTCATCAAATAAAACTGCAACAAACATCAAAAGAAGGTGTTGACTGCAGTTCAAAGGAAAACTTCATTTGTAATATTTGTTGTTGTATATCACATATATTAAATGTCTATTTTTACATGTATAAGTGTATCAGTATATTTACATTTTATGTTTGATTCCCTTTCTCTTTTTAATATCAATTCCTAAGAGTCTAGAAAAATATTAAATATTTTCATTTTTTTAGAGGAAATGCTTAAAATAATAATATGTAAGCAATGTAAGCCCTTAATTAAATAATTAAATTAACAAAATCAAAGACTGAAATACAATCATACCTTGATGTTTCTCAATTGTGATGACTTCAGGGACTTAAAGAAGTGTAACATGCAGCCCTCAACAGCTGAATATATACATATACAGTACCAGTTCTTTGTATATACTGATGGGTGGAGACTTGAGCAAAAGGTCTGGGTGTGTGTGTGTGTGTGTGTGTGTGTGTGTGTGTGTGTGTGTGTGTGTGTGTGTGTGTGTGTGTGTGTGTGTGTGTGCGTGTGTGTAATCAGATTCGCAGTAAAAAGTCAATCATAAACAGCTAGATATCATTATCCTGAACCCCTTCAGTGTGGCGTAAATATCGTCATAACTGAAGTCACACCTTAAGGAACACACTGTGCAATGCTACACCTACTGTATATTAGTGTTATATTAGTTTATCCTAGGGGTGACTACACTGTAAAAAGGTTTTTACTGCAGAAACCAGTTCAAGCAAAGGTGGGGCAAGTCAACTTGATGTGTTCTTCCCACCTCTCAAGTTAGAGGTGGAGGACTGGATTTTGAAAAGTGCTCGATAAATAAAGATTATTATTATATTATAATAATGACTCCAACAGCATCATGTAGTAATACATTATATATTCACTTCCTTTATATGTAATTTTTGTTTAATTATTTGTTACCTATGTAAACATGCTGGATATTAAATTTACATGTGATATATTTCCCTATTAGATGCCAGGGAGCTGGGATGGATTATAGTCTTAACTGTTCTGAGGTCAGAGTTTGACATTGTCTTAGTACTGTTTTGTCCTTATCTTCATTTCCACAGTCTTTCATTTAAGTATTTATTGGCATATAAATTACATATAACATTTATACATATAATTCAAACTTATGTGTGTACTTTAAAAATAAATTACTTTCCCTTTAAGCCACAGTATCTTAATTCCAGCTTGTTACAGATAGTAAACACAAAATGAGGACATGATAAATGGGTAGAGTGTTTTATTGCAGCCAACGACAGCCTGGTACCTGACCTTAAAAATCCTTTCACATGCACAGTAACCACAACCCCAGCTGAACCTCATCCTATCTCCTCCCAGATCTGCAGGTCCAAAGAGCACCAGGGGGAGGAAAGAAAGTGCAGTGCACATTTTGACACTTGGGGGCAGTGCAGCAAACTGTAAATACATTGTCACTATATAAAGTTGCTATAGTACCCAGACCAACATTAGCATTCATTTTAAGTTGAGGTCTCTACCAACGTTCTTTAGCTTCTAAATTCTCCACTATGTAACTATAACTTAATCTGTCAGGTGTTTGGTGCTGAGCAGATAGTGTTCAGCTGCCTTCTGCTGGGAATGAGGTTGATGAGAGAAGCATATTGTAAAGTTTAGGGCTGTACAACCAAAACAGTGAGCTGAAAGTTACTAAAATGCTCCATACAACTGAGGGGAACTGTGGACTTGGGTGATAAATCTCTGTGGGTTCATCTCGAGTCATATTTCTCACATAAACATAATCATTTTTTCAGTTGTTTCTCAAAATCTGTTGATTAGTGCAGTGTTAGCCACAATCATAAACTACATAGGTGGGTCATGTTTGGTTGACACCCATGTACCAAGAATCTGCCAGCCTGAAGTGAAGTGAAGCGCTTGTTACTTTGAAGCAGAGCTTTTAGTCAGAGGAATGAATTTTATTTTATTTTCTAAAAGTGTGATAGACGATACGCTGTGTTGATCACAGGAGAACAAACAATCACAGTCACCTCCTGCGCTGTCAGTCCTGTTGTGCTGCTGCATGTTTCAACAGCTCAGTTTGAACAATGATGGCTTCGTTAGATAAAGATGAGGCAGAAGATGCTTCAAGTCCATGTTTAAAGTTTTTTTTTAATTAAATAAAGATTCCTTTTGTCTGAAATGTATGCTATATTTAACACGACCAAACTGTCCAACTTTAGAAAACATGTCAAGGTATTAAATGTTTGTTTATTTCCAGATAAACTGCTTGTAGTTGGCTGTCTATGAGCTTTTTATTCTAAATGTTCAATACAACAATGCGATGACATAAAAAAAAAAAAATGAAAAAAAACTTTTGAATACTTTTGAATCAGCTGTATACTTTGTCCACCCCTGCTAAAATGACAGACATCAGGTCCCTTAACTGAAAACCTTGAAAGACTTGAAAAAAAACTTGAGTAGTGTCCACCAACAGATGGTGGCAGAGACACGTGAAGTGTCATGGGAACTGATTCTTACAAGTCCGGCCTTGGCAGAACGATGTAGGGTAGATAAAGGCATTTCACACGTACCTTATTTCAGTCTGCATCTTTTTTTTCTTTTTGGCTGTTCTTCTCTCTTTTCATGTGACACTTTGCTCTGCCTCTAGTCTATACCTGTCTGAGTTGGATGTTTCCTTCTCCTCGCTGAGTGCAACCTTACATCTAGGTGAGTGAATTAATTCAGTTTAAAGCATCCTGATGACTGAATGTGGTTGTGATCACATCTGTAACTATTTCTGAACATCAGTGCTTGTTATCTCATGTTATGAATATTTTGTTGTTGCAGGCCTAAATTTCCATGCTTCACTAATACTCACACAAGTGTGTTTTTTCTATTATATTTAAATGACAATTCAGTTTTCTTATTCAAACACGGTGATATTGGACCCAGTCATACAGTCATACATTAGATACTTTCAAAAAGTGCTGGCAGGGTTAGTCCCTCTTTGGTTTTTAATGTAGAAAGAATGGCTTCTGATAGAGATATTGCCTCTTATCAGCTCCTATCATGCTATACCAATAATAAACTAGCAACTGCATCTAAATGTCAAAACCACCCAAACAGCAGAGCAGCTAAAACTGAGTTGAACACAGTTTGAGATAAAGAGCCAACTGACATTTTAATATGAATTCCTACATTAAGTTCACGTCTACGAATGTAAACATGTACAGCTGGTCAGGCACTAAAGTCCGCCCACAACATTCACAATGCAACATTTTTTAAGCAAAAATATATGGGGATTAACTACAATATATGCAATTTAGAATATATATATATATATATATTTAGAATATTGACAACATAAGATGTTGAAAACGATAGAGCCAGAGGAAGCGGCATCAACTGTGAGAAACAGTTTGTACAGATAAGAGACAAGGGAAGAATGTAAGCTTTAAAGGGGTTTAATGCACTGCTACAGTACTTATAACTGACAGATGTTAGCTAGAGAATTAATGTAGATCGCATGTCAATGATTTTCTTTTGACCATCATGTACAATAATATACACTTGTGCATACACACACACCAAAGAAGAAGAATATTTATTCGTTATGAACAAAGTTCTATTCTGTATAAGAGATAGAGTAACTCAGTACATTTACTTGAGTAATGAACAGTTGAACACTTTAATTGTTTCCATTTTTCATACTTTATCCTTCCATATTTTTATATTTCACAAAAAAAATCTCTTGCTTTTTACTCCACTACATTTATTTCACAGCTGCAGTTATTTGCTACTTTGACAACCTTTCCAACCTTTTTGGCTTGTGGCTCCTTAACTAAAGAAGTGTGTTGGGTGGGTCCCCTTCTCATCTTTCAGATGTCTATGAATTGTTATCAGTTCCAATGTCTCTGATGGTTTCATCTATATATTTGTCTACAAGAGGTTAAAGTATCCAAGAACTTTGTGTTTTCTCATTTATTACCCACTCAGCTTGTGACTTTTTGGAGGGGCCAAATCCCTAGGTTGAGAACATCTCGATCAAGCAACTGCTGAGGTGGGAAATTAACGTCACATTACTTAAGAGTTAACTTAGAGTTGAGATGCTTGACTTGAATGGACTTGACATTTTTTTCATGATATATTTGCAGGGTTGTCATAGTGGGGGGAAAAGTGGGACTGAGTACCCAGGGCCACAATGGGGGGAGGGTCCTGAAAAAGCCTGGAATAAAAAGTTGTTTTTTTGATGGCAATTTTTTATTTCTAAGTAATTAATGTCGTAAGTAACTTTAAATTGGCTGAATAAAACGTTTGTATGACTGAACTTTGTATACAAAAAAAAACTTAGTGGAGGCTTACAAAAGGCACAAAATGGTTTAGTCCACTCCAGCAGGCGGATTCCCCAAAACAGTAGCGCAGCTAATTGCAAGTTGATTGACTGCTAATGCTGGAGGCTAATTTGCACCACGATAGTCATGTTTTTCCCCACTAAAGGGAAATCAGGGTCACAAAAAAGGAAAGAAAGGAAAGAGAAGAGAAGAAAATCAAGCTGAGGGAAAACAACTCCTAACTGATTTCTTTCAAAAGAAAGGTGAGCACAACAGTTTAAGAATGGTTTAGCTAATGTTAGCAGTTGTTTATATTGAAGGCAGTCAGCGAGGAATCTAGCTAAGAGCATAACTGCATTGTATAACATGAATTATTCAATATCATAAATTAATCAGCATTATACCTACAATGTCATATGACATAATATCTATCAAATAAATAAAATACCCAGCAAAGCTTCACATCATAAAACACATGGCCCTTAGTTTCAGAAACGGCTGTTTCAGAAAGAGTGGAGCAGCGACAGGTTCCTCATCATCTCCTGATGTTACTGAGGATGTGAAACAAGGTGAGCTCATATAGTGACATATCACAGATTATTATTACTTGTTTAAATGTGGTATGAACAGTTCATTAGTGACTAGCCTAATAACCACTACAAATCCATGTGAACAATTGTTTGCCCAATTATTTGTAAAAAATTATTTTAAAGATGCCTGAGATACATGGATCAAGAGAGGAAGGGCGCCCACAGAGACCGCTTTTGTATAGGGCCCAGAGTTTTGTGCTACATCCTGTTTGCATTTTTCTACATATTGAGAACTTACCTTTTGTTTTAGAAACATGATTGGGTGATTTCTGGTGCAAAGCCCACAAACCTGGCAACCTACTAGGACACAGTAGACCAAAGCACACAAGGCAGCTACTATGGGTAGGGGCTAAGTCCAAGAATTACTAAAATTTGGTTTGCTTAAAATATCAGTAAGATGTATAAGGTGTAAGCAGCTGCAACATTTTTTTGTTTGACTTGCAGCAGGGATTCGACTTGACTTGCTTGATTCTGGCCACAGTAACTTGGGACTTGCTTGTGACTTGCACATGTGTGACTTACTCCCACCTCTGCCTTATTGTATATGAAGTAAGTTGATTTACATGCTTTAATGTATGTGCCATCTGAGTTTGAATATGAATTTCTAAGATTGAATTTTTTCAGTATCAAAATCAGTCTTTGAATTTTAAAAACCATCAAATTTCTAGCACTGAATTTTTTTTTTGCCTCTGATTTTTTTTCAATGTTGAAATAAATTCAGTCTAAAAAAATTCAACATCTCAAAAAATTCAGTCTAAAAAAATTCAACATCTCAAAAAATTCAACATCTCAAAAACTTCAACATCTCAAAAACTTCAACATCTCAAAAAAATCAACCTCAAAAAATTCAACCTCAAAAAAATTCAGTCTCAAAAA
>NW_019177702.1:0-119 GCF_002260705.1 Seriola dumerili | reverse complement strand
ACTGTAAATGATATTATTCTTATATTAATAAATAATATTTAAATTACAATAATATTTTTGTCATTTTTAATATAAAAAAAAAAGCATTATGGTCCTTTAAAATAAATGAACACTACATT
>NW_019177701.1:0-556 GCF_002260705.1 Seriola dumerili | reverse complement strand
CAGTTTGCAGACACAGAGACAGCTTCTAGGAAAGCAGCAAATTTAAGCGCTGAGAGCAATTTACTGTTGAACAGCATTGCATGTTCAGGTGTAACTGATAACTTTAGGACATGTAAGCATGATGTCCATCATATTCTTCATGGATGCTGCTCAAATAGACAGGAAAACTTATCCTCAAGTGTTCTGTGTTGAAATCACACTTAATGTGAAAGCTGACAGTTTGCAGACACAGAGACAGCTTCTATCAAGAAGAGCAGATGATTTAAGCGCTGAGAGCACNGCAGATTTAAGCACTGAGAGCACTTTAACAGCTCTATTGAACAGTATTGCATGCTCAGGTTTAATTGAAAACGTTAGGACATGTAAGCATGATGTCCATCATATTTTTCATCAATGCTGCTGAAATAGACAGGAAAACTTATCCTCAAGTGTTCTGTGTTGAAATCACACTTAATGTCATGCTTACATGTGAGACAGCTTCTATCGAGGAAAGCAGCAGATTTAAGCACTGAGAACGCTTTAACAGCGTTACTGAACAGTATTGCATGCTCAGGTG
>NW_019177700.1:0-249 GCF_002260705.1 Seriola dumerili | reverse complement strand
ACAGTGGTGTGGACATCAGGTGTAGGTTTAGCAAAAGTGATATTGTGTGTATTATTGTGGATGTGGCCTCAGTGCTTCTGAATGTCCTGCTGTGTCTGTTTCTTCAGAGACTCTGCGACTGGCTGTTATCGTCGGTGTGGCAGTGGGAGCCTTCCTCGCCCTCTCTATCCTCCTGGGGACACTCAGCGCTTTCTGCTGCACCAGATTCCACACGAGTATGTAGTCTGTGTATGTGGTTTTTGTAAACGG
>NW_019177699.1:0-100 GCF_002260705.1 Seriola dumerili | reverse complement strand
ATTTTTACGCTGCACACATATTCACATAGGTTCTTGATGGCCTGTTACATTAAAACAAATGACAGACTACACTTTACATGAAGGGGAGATACAATATATT
>NW_019177698.1:0-129 GCF_002260705.1 Seriola dumerili | reverse complement strand
TGTCTGGTAGCTGCCTGCACTCTGGCATGTTTGGCTCTAGTTCCAATGGGATCTTTATCTAGGTTTTTTTTGTTGGTAGCTGCCTGCACCCTGGCATGTTTGGCTCTAAATCCAATGGGATCTTTTTCC
>NW_019177697.1:0-150 GCF_002260705.1 Seriola dumerili | reverse complement strand
TTTTTTTAATACAGCAGGGCGGGTGGGTACACCAACATGAACGCACCAACATTTGGCTGGTGCTGCAGTTTCTTGGGACTTAAAGCAGCAGCTGCATACTGGCTTTTCTGTAGCAACGGCAGAGGTGGGCAGTAAATAGTGGGGTATAAA
>NW_019177696.1:0-102 GCF_002260705.1 Seriola dumerili | reverse complement strand
GTTAAATTCTATGTTTTAATAATTTCCAAAAAATTTTCTTGAAAGTCGACAAATTTGGTGTCAACGGACTTGGCTCGTCACGCTGAGTAACATATGTCAGCC
>NW_019177695.1:0-150 GCF_002260705.1 Seriola dumerili | reverse complement strand
TACGTTTCAAGCCTTGCAGCTAAATCACTTCCCTGCGACCGGGTTGGAGCTCATGTTTGCACACAGATCACGGAGAACGCGGGGCAAACGGATGTCTCGGGTGCAGCAGCAGCAGCAGCGGCAGCTCAGGCCGCCAGAGGCTATCTCAGC
>NW_019177694.1:0-122 GCF_002260705.1 Seriola dumerili | reverse complement strand
AGACACGAAACAACCACAAAGACGCAAAACCACCACAGACACTCAAAATCACCACATGGAGACACAAAACAACCACAAAGACTCAAAACCACCACAGAGGCTCAAAACCACCACAAAGACTC
>NW_019177693.1:0-128 GCF_002260705.1 Seriola dumerili | reverse complement strand
GTCATCAGCGGCTGGAGGCGGCCTCGGGGACGGCGTGCACACAGCTCCGCCACATGTGAGGGTCTCCGTAACACCGCCATGCTTATTCCACAGGTTGATGAGCGTGTTTAACACCACACACCCACCGT
>NW_019177692.1:0-104 GCF_002260705.1 Seriola dumerili | reverse complement strand
ACTAAACTATGATGTTTTTATGACTTTTCATGCCTTACTATGACTTTTTATGCATTACTATACTTTTCCGTTTTTATGACTTTTTATGCCTTACTATACTATGA
>NW_019177691.1:0-140 GCF_002260705.1 Seriola dumerili | reverse complement strand
CATAAAGGGAGATGTCATGTACCAACCCCCCCTTCCCCCTCAGAGCCTCAGTTTCACACGCCAACCAGCTGTTCAATGCAAATTATCTTTCAGCATGATCTTCCACGCCCCCCTTACACAGGTGAGAGTCATTTGTAATC
>NW_019177690.1:0-234 GCF_002260705.1 Seriola dumerili | reverse complement strand
CTTTTTCTTTTTCTTTTTCTTCCCTCTCACTTCTCCCACCAATTACTGCCCACAACTCTTGAAAACCTGTCATGGGCTATCGTGATATTTATAAATATAATTTAGAAGAAAGATACATCATGCTACAACGGTGAAACAGGAGCCGTACTCACGTCCTCACACGGATCACGAGGGCTCGGAATCCTCGTCTGAGTCCCTTGAAAACCGCTTGTTTTCTTCGTCCTCGCAGCTCTT
>NW_019177689.1:0-115 GCF_002260705.1 Seriola dumerili | reverse complement strand
TTCTATGCCATTTTTTCCATTTTTTTGCCATAGTATACTGTGTTGTTTTTTCACTTTTTTGCCATACTATATTATTTCTGTTTTCTCACTTTACAGGCATTAATATACTATGATA
>NW_019177688.1:0-133 GCF_002260705.1 Seriola dumerili | reverse complement strand
AAAGTATATTAAGACATAAAATGTCAAAAAAACATCATAATACATTATGGCACAAAATATCATAGAAACATCATAGTATGGTTAGGCATTAAATGTCATAGTTTATTAAGGCATAAAAATGACAAAAAATGTC
>NW_019177687.1:0-141 GCF_002260705.1 Seriola dumerili | reverse complement strand
GCCCACGCTAGCATAGCCGTGATATGCGCCACGGCAATGCTGACAGTTAGCCAGCTAGCAGTGGCAACATGAGCCGAACACATTCATAAAATTAGTAACGGCAAGTTAGCTAACGTTAACACGCCTACTGTGATAACGTAA
>NW_019177686.1:0-190 GCF_002260705.1 Seriola dumerili | reverse complement strand
CCAGGAGAAGCGGTGACGTCACATCAGTAGCCATCGTCGACGCCGCCGGGGAACATGGAGCAGCGGCCACCGACACCACAGGAGGGACAGGAATCGGCCGGACTGCCAACAGGAAAAAAGGAGCAGGGATCGGCCGGACCACTGACCGGGTACCAGAGTCAGGAGTCAGCTGGACCGCCGACAGGACAGG
>NW_019177685.1:0-110 GCF_002260705.1 Seriola dumerili | reverse complement strand
TAACTTTTTCTTTTGTCTGAATATGTTTCACATGCACAATGAAAATGGCCACAGAACTGTTGCTCACTCAATTTTTGACCATTCTTAGTAAAGTCTACACACTAAACACT
>NW_019177684.1:0-168 GCF_002260705.1 Seriola dumerili | reverse complement strand
CCCTCTTGTACACAGACAAGGTGACAGGAGTTTAAAGTTAAAACTTCCTTTGCTTGCAGTACAGCTCTCACCCACACTTTCTGTGCATTGAGTACGTTTATAATTGGTTTTCTTTACATTTATTTAGCCGTGCTGTCCAACCCAGTGGCTGGAAAGTTGTTTTTAGAG
>NW_019177683.1:0-123 GCF_002260705.1 Seriola dumerili | reverse complement strand
TCTTTGTTGTTGTTTTATCTTTTGTTGTTGTTAAAAAAAACAAAAACAAAATATACTAAAAGAAGAAGCAGTAAAACTAAATTAAAAAAAAGGATTTTCAGCAGATAAATGGACTTAAATCTG
>NW_019177682.1:0-145 GCF_002260705.1 Seriola dumerili | reverse complement strand
AATAAAATTTTCTACTAATTATCAGGTTAATAAATCTTTGTTTCTCTCTTTGTGTTTATTGTATCATTATCATTATTGTTATTATTATTATTATTATTACACAATAAAAAAATAATGTCACAATTGTTGTCATTGTTACTGCACT
>NW_019177681.1:0-146 GCF_002260705.1 Seriola dumerili | reverse complement strand
GACATTTCAGATGTTGTGTTGTCAAGGGACGTCTGAACTGAGACACTGGAGCCTGTGATGCACCACTGTGCTTCTAATGGTAGCTTGCAAGAGGGCCTGTCACGCTGCAGCTACTATCAACATTGTTTTGATTATATTTATGTGAT
>NW_019177680.1:0-112 GCF_002260705.1 Seriola dumerili | reverse complement strand
CAGCTCTATATGCAGTTGTATTCAAGCACTGTCAGACTATTAATGACTAATAAATCTGATACATGTAATAATGTTATTGTTAATAAGTAATAATAATTAATAACAATGATGA
>NW_019177679.1:0-161 GCF_002260705.1 Seriola dumerili | reverse complement strand
CCCTGTGACAGTGAGTCATGTGATGACCTTAGTTTCTCAGCCAATGCCCATCCATCCACTGTACCTCAGCACATGATGTGAGCTGCAAGAGTAAAAGAAAGCACAAATTACAAATGAATTCCTACATACAGTAACAGCATGGTGCCCAATGGAAACTATTT
>NW_019177678.1:0-110 GCF_002260705.1 Seriola dumerili | reverse complement strand
TCAAAAAAAATCATAGTATAATGAGGCATAAAACGTCATGAAAACATCATGGTATGGTGAAGCATCAAACAACATAGTGTATTAAGGCATAAAAATGCCAAAAAACGTCA
>NW_019177677.1:0-149 GCF_002260705.1 Seriola dumerili | reverse complement strand
TAACCACCAATCTTAGAATCCTTAGAGAAAGACTCTAACACCTTGAGCTACTAGGCCAGAGACAATGAAATTATCTTTTCAAGGTTTTTCAGTCTTTCCTCTCAATGTCGGCCCTCAAAGTTCATATGATTGGCTGACATTTCAACATA
>NW_019177676.1:0-169 GCF_002260705.1 Seriola dumerili | reverse complement strand
GTGTGAGTCAAAACAATGTCCTCACAATCAAGTTTGTGTATCTGTGTGGGTGTAAAGGTGTCTGACAGGTAACGTAACGCTCATACACTAAGAAAGAGTGCGAAAGTCGTGTATGTTGGTTGAATATAGCGATTTTCCTCCACCTCATCCTGTACGGCGGCCTCCGAGG
>NW_019177675.1:0-110 GCF_002260705.1 Seriola dumerili | reverse complement strand
ACCTGATCCACAGGAAGACAGCGAGGAGGATGAGAGCCAGGAGAACAGCAGTGATTGATCCAGCAGCTGCTGATTTCCATGCACCTGGATAATCAGAAGGAAATACTGAC
>NW_019177674.1:0-100 GCF_002260705.1 Seriola dumerili | reverse complement strand
AGATAAACATATTCATCACTTTAACGTCGCTCTCTGCTGCAAAATGTGAGACAGACCGGGTCTCGTTTTAACCATATTAGTTTAACCTGACCATATATAT
>NW_019177673.1:0-189 GCF_002260705.1 Seriola dumerili | reverse complement strand
TGAGATGATTAGTCATTAGACAGAAAAAAATAATCTGTAGATGATTTTGTTAATTGATTGATCATTTTTCGATCAATCATCATGTAAAAATACAAAAGAATGCTGTTTTCAGCCCTTCAAGCATCTTGATTTCCTGCTTCCCTCTGTTTCATGTGACAGAACATTGAAGATTTCTGGGTTTTGGAAACT
>NW_019177672.1:0-675 GCF_002260705.1 Seriola dumerili | reverse complement strand
CTAATGACAGATTTAAGAAAATACAGCACAGTACTTGAAATATGATCTTGTTCCTGTTTCTGTTTGATGTCACTTGTGAGGAGCTACATACTTGATAGAAACTATACAACCTCTCACGTCTGGCTATAAAGCAGGGGCTGTTTTCACTGCAGACATTCAACTAAGCAGACTACCCACTGAGCCCCAGCAACCAAGCAGCACAATGCTTGAATACTACCTGTCCTACAGGTTTGTTTTGCGTCAATTAGTCTGGTGTAACACCGCTTTATATACTGTACAACATCAACTGATATCATAAAACCATGAAACTAGACTCCACAATACAGGAGCTCCACACTAGGTAATGATGGAGGATCTGCTTTTAGCCAAATGACGCAGAGTTTTTCCTGATTCCATGGACCTGTGTTGGTCTAAGGCCCTGGGGCTGATGATCCAGACCTCGAACCCGTCCACACTCCCTAAAATACTGCTGTCTCTTAGCTCATGTTAGCATCCCGGCTAAACTAGCCAGACTAAGTTAAACAACAAATATGTAGCAGACTGGATCCTGATCGTCACTCGGCTGTGAAGCAACGCTGCTGTGACCTGACAACTTACTTCGTCTCATATCTCTCACGGTTTACGTGATCAGGCATGTCCCTAACGGTTTTCACTTGACATCCAATCGGTTAAAAC
>NW_019177671.1:0-381 GCF_002260705.1 Seriola dumerili | reverse complement strand
TAAAAAGGAGATATGGGTTCTCCAGGAAACTGGTTGTATAAGAGCGGCAAGGTAGGGATAATGTGTCTTGATAAGAGAACACGGAGGCAGTCAGATTGAAGTGTCCTTCATTTATTTAGCTGTGATCTCTTCTCATTTACACACAGCGGGAAAACAGGGAATCAGGATAGCTAATGCTGCATGAGGTGAAGGAAAACTGTCTGCTCTTGACCGCATGGAAGAAAAGAGAACACTAACGGAGCAGAAGCATGCACACAGGTGGTGCATTCAGGAACGTCAGTAAAACTGAGACACATTCGATAAAGTGGGAAAAATAAGTTCTCTATGCAAACACACTATATAACACATAAATCTCACTTGAACAATGTGGGCTTTCGAACA
>NW_019177670.1:0-118 GCF_002260705.1 Seriola dumerili | reverse complement strand
CACGAGTATGTAGTCTGTGTATGTGGTTTTTGTAAACGGCGGTGGTGGAGTGGAGTGGAAAAGCTTCTTCCAGAATTCTTCTTCAGTGGCTGATTTGGCTTCAGTCATTAATTTAGCC
>NW_019177669.1:0-192 GCF_002260705.1 Seriola dumerili | reverse complement strand
TTAGAAGCTTTGTTTTAAAACCAGAGTGGACACATGAAAAACCCAAACAGGAAAACTATTGTACTGATTTTTTATATGATATATCTACTGATCGTTATTATTGATCACTTTAGTGTAAACTCTTTTGTCCCTGACAGCATCCTGTGGGAATGAGGACTCTGCTTTTCCAGTGATTTGATTGGTCAGTAGTTT
>NW_019177668.1:0-183 GCF_002260705.1 Seriola dumerili | reverse complement strand
AGGAGATCATCTTTTCAACTGTCGTACAAAACATCTTACGGAAAAGCAGAAAAAGCGAATGATGTAACAGCAGCATTATTCCAGAGGTAGGTCAGTAAGTCTAGTCCCAAGTCAAGGGTCACATCTTAAATTTAGTTAATCAAATCCGTCTGTTCGTCTGCACCTGAACGCACCTCATGCAAC
>NW_019177667.1:0-137 GCF_002260705.1 Seriola dumerili | reverse complement strand
TTAGTTGTATTAATATTTATTTATTTTGAGAATTGCAAAGTCTCACTGTTGTACGTGTGGCCCAGCGTTACAATACAGTGATGTTTTTTCAGTGATGTTGCATTTTCAACTTCTAACTGATGCACTCATCTTAAGCA
>NW_019177666.1:0-132 GCF_002260705.1 Seriola dumerili | reverse complement strand
GAAGTGTCATGTGGATTGACTGGTAGTGGTCTCCGTTCAAATTACCTATATCAGAAATAATCTGCGTCTTCACTAACACGCCTGACAACACATATCACATGACCATTCATGGTGTAAATGGGAAGTACACTG
>NW_019177665.1:0-110 GCF_002260705.1 Seriola dumerili | reverse complement strand
CAGACTTTAACCACCATACTCACTGTCATCCTCTGCTGACTATAAATTTACATTGTTCTGAACACACACTGCTTATTTTGATGTTTAGCTCAGTCTACCAAGGCTGCACT
>NW_019177664.1:0-487 GCF_002260705.1 Seriola dumerili | reverse complement strand
ATGTTACAGTACTTATACGGAATATTGGAAATAAACATAAAGCATTGGAACTCTGGCTCATTGTAAATGTCTGTTTTTTTCATAGATGGATATATGGTAGTTTTTTGAAGGAAAGCAGCCAGGTTCAGATGAGGGGGTAAAGTCAAACAGATGTTATCTCACTGTATTGCCCTAAGCAGTCCATTTAGCTTTTATCTACAAATTATCTGTTTGGTTGTTGCACTTGCCTTTTGGTTGACGGCACAAGGAGGGAGAGAGCAGGATAGAGAGGGATAGAAGGAGAGAGAGCAGGATGGAGGCAGCAGGAAAAAAGAGCAAGAACAGGAAGAACCAGGTGTGAAAATGGACAGGTAGTCAAGAGAAACCCAATAATGCCAAGGCAGCTGCTGTTTTGCCCATATTCATTGCAGTGGACTTCAGTTGACTTTTGGGGTGAATTGAACCAACAATCTGTGATTAGAATTAATGGCCAGTTCAGAACCACATG
>NW_019177663.1:0-280 GCF_002260705.1 Seriola dumerili | reverse complement strand
GGGACATACGTATTGATCAGAAACCCAGGACACCAAATACGACCACAGTTGTAAAGATTAGGAGTTTCTGTGGCTCCACCTGGTGGTTTTTGGCGCTTAATTAAAGTAAAGATGATTTGAAGAGCCCCTCTGCTGCCAGCTGCAGGATTGTTTAATTGCTCACATGCAATAAGAAAACACTTTATCTACCACTCTTTATTTTTTGTTATTGAACATTTTGTTGTAAATGCAGTACATAAAACTACAATATCAATTATCCATAATTTGTTTTGTTCTATTT
>NW_019177662.1:0-109 GCF_002260705.1 Seriola dumerili | reverse complement strand
ATAAGAGAAAACAGAACAGTCAAAAATCTCGTATAATATAATTTAAACTGTAATTATGGAAAAACTGGAAAAGTCAGCCTCCGACTCCGGCGTTTGTAGTGTCACATGG
>NW_019177661.1:0-162 GCF_002260705.1 Seriola dumerili | reverse complement strand
ATTAAATTTCAACTATTTCTTTAATAGAATAATGATTTTAAGTCACTTTTAAAACAAAAATGTTTGATATTTTTGCTGCTTCCAGTTTCTCAGATATGAGAGTTTTAGTCTCTTTGGGTTTTGGACTGTTGGTCAAACAAGACGTAGTTAATAAATAATGAA
>NW_019177660.1:0-114 GCF_002260705.1 Seriola dumerili | reverse complement strand
ACATCTGAAGGTATCCCTTTGTAGAAGAGCTGTAGTTCGTGACCGTACCGTCTACCGTATACTCAGAACTGACATGAAGAAAACTTATTTACAAAGATGGGTACCGCTACTTCC
>NW_019177659.1:0-138 GCF_002260705.1 Seriola dumerili | reverse complement strand
GGCGCCTGCTTAAACCACTACGCTACACGACGCCCCAGCAGACGTCTTTTTAACTCTGGGAACAGACAGGAGTCTGAAATTCTGGGAACCGATAGCACAAGATGGACTATAAGGTTTAAGCAGATCAGACAGGTATGA
>NW_019177658.1:0-116 GCF_002260705.1 Seriola dumerili | reverse complement strand
TTTTTTTTAATTATTGCAACACAAAGTCTTAAACTAAAGGAATGACAGTTTTCAAGTGCTTTTTGGTAAAATAAAACTCATTATATGGAATTTCATTTTAGTTTTGTATTTTTGTG
>NW_019177657.1:0-140 GCF_002260705.1 Seriola dumerili | reverse complement strand
GACTGTTGATAATATCATCTGACTCGCTGAGGACTTGTCTAGTTTTAAGCTGTGCTAGGGATCTTTGTGTTTTGCTAACAATCTTAGGTTAACAACAGTTATTGACGGCACCTTGCAATCACTTCTTATCCTTTTGACAA
>NW_019177656.1:0-177 GCF_002260705.1 Seriola dumerili | reverse complement strand
TTGTCCTGTTGTGGGGTTAGGGACCACGTGTTTGGTTCATCTTAAACCCGTTTCTATTTAGGAAACCACTGATTTAGTCCACCTTAAGCTTTGTTTTAGGAACTGAAGTCCAAAGTCAGATTTAGTTCACTAATGACACACTTACTCCAGCCTACATCTGTTGTGGTAACCCCTCCT
>NW_019177655.1:0-163 GCF_002260705.1 Seriola dumerili | reverse complement strand
GGGACTGGTGGCGTGGTGGAATTGCTCATGACCATAAGGCGGCAATTTCAAAGACTGTGGTTCGATTCCTGTCATTGCCAGTTTTGAGAGCATCACAGAGATGGGAAAAGATGGGGGGGTTGTGAGACAGAAAATCAGAGTTTTTATTATATATGGCTATTAC
>NW_019177654.1:0-123 GCF_002260705.1 Seriola dumerili | reverse complement strand
TATCACAAACTGTGCTGGTGAGATACTTGTTCTTTACTTCAGTGCTTTCATTTTATGTCTTTATACTTCAGTTGCTTTACGTTTCAGAGGGAAATATTGTACGTTACACTCCGACTGCGTTCA
>NW_019177653.1:0-135 GCF_002260705.1 Seriola dumerili | reverse complement strand
TTATTTTTTTGAGATTTGTTGAGTTCTTCACAATCTTTCGATGTACCCTGTGGCAACTGCAGAAATACCCCCCTGGGGTACACATACCACAGATTTGGAGCAGTGGTATAGTGGCATATAGTAAAGCAGCTCATT
>NW_019177652.1:0-133 GCF_002260705.1 Seriola dumerili | reverse complement strand
TGTGATGGAAATATGAAAATAAAAAGTTGACAAAATGATCAAGTTGTCTCTGTGTCTTTCAATACCATCTTTGCAAAAGTTCAGGCTATAGTCTCAACAGAGTGTAATTGCAGACTGAGGTCAAATAAAGAGT
>NW_019177651.1:0-118 GCF_002260705.1 Seriola dumerili | reverse complement strand
TAGTAAAGCATAAAATTTCAAAATACGTCATAGTATAGTGAGGCATAAAGTGCACCCAGTGGGATTTGAACCAAGAATTCCATGGCTGAGAGTCAACTAGCTTAACCATTGGACCACC
>NW_019177650.1:0-368 GCF_002260705.1 Seriola dumerili | reverse complement strand
ACTGCATCTTGCTATACTATAGTAAGTAATCAAAACCACACACTAACCCTAACCCTAACACACACCACATAACATTATTAAATATTATGGTTTATTGAATATTAAAACTACCTAAATATAAAATTTCAAAGGCCTACACACACATTGTCAACTCACACTAGTGTTTTATTATTGTTTTACTTATTTCCCTAATTAGATGTCTTTTCAAAACAATGGAGGTATGCACAAAATATGTATACAGTGTTATCATTTGTATTGGTTTCAACTTTACCCTCAGCAGACGTCTAATCTGCCCAGTTCACTCGAAACACCTGTGTGGATGCAGAGAACCTTTACAATTACATACATCTCGATGGATAAAATAACAG
>NW_019177649.1:0-122 GCF_002260705.1 Seriola dumerili | reverse complement strand
GTATAAAAAACCTCATAAAGACATCATAGTATAGTAAGGTATAAAATGCCATGGTATAGTAAGGCATTAAAAATCACAGTATGGTAAGGCATAAAAATGTCATAGCATAGTAAGGCATAAAA
>NW_019177648.1:0-224 GCF_002260705.1 Seriola dumerili | reverse complement strand
AATGTCATCCTGGTTTGCTCTATAACAATGAATGGGGCTGTGATGCTGCAAAGCCATAAAATGTTTGTCTAATTTCTCACTAAGATTAGTGTTTTATATCTTCAACCTTATGTCCAATTTAAAATCTGGATGACACCTGTTAGGAGGTACACTACACAACTAGTGTAGATTGTGAGGTTAATGCAGTAACACATTTCTCACAGTGGCTCAAAGTAATTTCAGCT
>NW_019177647.1:0-260 GCF_002260705.1 Seriola dumerili | reverse complement strand
TTCATTATCCACAGTCCCTGAAATTAAGCTACACAAGACAGCAAATCATGTCAAATAAAAAACACAAGTACATTGTCCCAGGTACACAACAGCATGTTCCGATCATCCCCTGATGTGTGCACAGAAATAGTCAAATATCAAATCTCTGTTTGAGGAGAGGCAACTTATTACTTATTACTGTGAATCACCACAGAACTCACATGTGGACTACAGGTGATTCATCCGTCCCTGCTGTCACATGATCAGACAGACCTATCTCC
>NW_019177646.1:0-113 GCF_002260705.1 Seriola dumerili | reverse complement strand
AGCTCTGGATGGGACATTATTAGGCTTTAGAGGAACCACATTATGATCACATTTAGTTTTTAATTCTCCAATAATCAGGTAGTTTCTTGACTTCAGTTACCTCCACTTTAAGG
>NW_019177645.1:0-197 GCF_002260705.1 Seriola dumerili | reverse complement strand
GTTTTTTTCACTTTTTATGCCTTACTATAGTACAATTTTTTTTTTCGTATATGCCTTACTATAGTATCACATTTCTTAAAAATTTTATGCCTTACTATCCTATGACATCTTTTGACGTTTTATGCCTTACCATACTGTGATGTTTTTTGAAATGTTATGCCTTACTATACTCTTATATATTTTGACATTTTATGCTT
>NW_019177644.1:0-118 GCF_002260705.1 Seriola dumerili | reverse complement strand
GAGCCGCCGAGGCGCCCCCAGAGTTAGTACCTTATGAGGTGCAGTTGGAATGACATGTCATTTTGGAGCTTTTTAAAAAAAAAAAAAAAAACTGACAATCAGTTTACATCTTTTAACA
>NW_019177643.1:0-159 GCF_002260705.1 Seriola dumerili | reverse complement strand
TACAAGACAAAAAGCTCTTAAGATGAAGACTAACTGATGCGTTTGGCTAAAGTAAATGTTTATCAGATAAAGTTCAGCTGGGGTTGCTGGGGTCTAACCTTCCCCATATTCAATAAAGAATAAGACAGACTTGCTAATATTAACCTTAATTCTGATATT
>NW_019177642.1:0-154 GCF_002260705.1 Seriola dumerili | reverse complement strand
TTTGTGCCTTACTATACTATGATGTTTTTATGACGTTTTACGCCTTACTATAATATCACGTATTTTTGACTTTTTATACCTTACTATTCCTTAAAATTTTAGGAATTTTTAGGCGTTACTATACCATGACGTTTTTATGCCCTCTTATGCCTTC
>NW_019177641.1:0-101 GCF_002260705.1 Seriola dumerili | reverse complement strand
CAGTTGCAGTAGTTGGTGCTATATTTGTCGTTGATCAAGCAGTTGTTGAGCCAACAGTTGTGGTAGTTGGTCCTGAAGTTGTTGTTGAGTCAGCAGTTGTT
>NW_019177640.1:0-130 GCF_002260705.1 Seriola dumerili | reverse complement strand
CAGTGCAAGGTTCGAAAACTTCCTGGAATCAGCAGCATCTTAATTCGGCTGGACGTACCCTGAGGTTGTGGTTGAGATGGGTCAGACGGAGGTGCTCAGTTGCATTGGCAGTCAAGGTAGCCCCCCAATG
>NW_019177639.1:0-114 GCF_002260705.1 Seriola dumerili | reverse complement strand
AGGAGATTTGAGAGAGACAAGCAATACCATAAGGATTACGTAGCTTACATGAGTGAAACGATTGCTCGCAGAGAAGGTTCCAGATGAAGAAATGGACAAGACCCCTGCCTGGTA
>NW_019177638.1:0-113 GCF_002260705.1 Seriola dumerili | reverse complement strand
CACTTTTTTTGCCATACTATACTATGTCATTTTTTCACTATTTTTGCCCTACTATACTATGTCGTTTTTTCACTTTTTAAGGCCTCTCTATACTACATTCTCTTCATATCTCA
>NW_019177637.1:0-193 GCF_002260705.1 Seriola dumerili | reverse complement strand
ATTAAAGCTCCAATTCATTTACTGAAATATGTATTGCATCTGTATATTTCTGTCCTTTACAGTGGAAGCTCTTCGAACATGGAGACTGCCCAGGAGCAGCGTTGAAAGTCCGCGACCTGACGGTGAGTTTAACTAAACTGAATCAGAACTTTCTGCTGTTTCATAAGATCTGAATTTACAGTGTTTTAACTGA
>NW_019177636.1:0-165 GCF_002260705.1 Seriola dumerili | reverse complement strand
GCATGAATTGATAGCGTGTCTCCTCTTGTCCAGTGCTGGCGGGTTGGTTGATGGATTAACATGGTTCAAAAAGATAGAACTGTGGATTCAGTTTAACTGTGAAATCTTGACTTGTTTATTTGACTCTATGACTCTGAGTAACCTTTGTCCAGCTCTGTCAAGACC
>NW_019177635.1:0-153 GCF_002260705.1 Seriola dumerili | reverse complement strand
TCTTTATTTTTTTTAATAGTTGGGTTTTTTTGTGGACACATGAGGAATCCCAATTACTTTGTGGACCTGAATAGTAATAAAATAACTACATATAAAAGAATAAAATAAATCCACATGACACACACCGCCACCGCCAGGAATAAACAGCCGCTT
>NW_019177634.1:0-121 GCF_002260705.1 Seriola dumerili | reverse complement strand
GTATTATGTAAATCTCCCTCTCACCCCCACATGGGGGTGAGAGGGAGAGTCCTCAACCAGATGCCTGGGAGTTTGAGGGTTCTACGCAATGTAATGCTCCTATTACCACAGGGACCACTTC
>NW_019177633.1:0-130 GCF_002260705.1 Seriola dumerili | reverse complement strand
GTAACAAAATTAGGATGTGTTGTTGTAGATAAGTAGATACAATTTTAATAAAAGTTAACACAGGAACCCAAAGAAAATACCCTTTTTTTAGTTTGGCTGAAGGCGCTCTGTGTCCCTTAGGTCACCATAA
>NW_019177632.1:0-4683 GCF_002260705.1 Seriola dumerili | reverse complement strand
TTATTATAGAATAAAATCTTTGCACTTTATTGAGTGTACCAAATTATTATATTGTATATTGTAACAAGAATGAATCAGCAATTACTTCAATTACATTTATGTTTTCTGTATCTTTGCATAGTGATTTACAGTACTTCATGTATAACATTCACTTTTTCTCTTCTGCATTTGGACACGTTTTCGTCAACATCACATCTTATGTCTTCTCTGGCAATGCACCTTGGGAAAAATCTTTTAAATTGTCTGATCAAACCCTGGCAGGCTTCAGGAGAAATATCTCCACACCCTGCATTCATGGCGTCCAGCAAGGACAGCTGGTCATGTGGAGAGTGGTCATGAACCTTCCACCTCCACGAGGAGAAAAACTCTTCTACGGGGTTCAGGAAGAAAAGGCAAGAAAAGGACAGACATCCTGGGATGTGCAGCAAACCAGTCGGTAACTGCAGCGGAGTGGTGGAACGCCACATTATCCAGCACATCAACAAATGTTGTGTTTCTTGCCCTTTGACCTCTCTCCTCTGCTGGCACAAGTTGATAATGGAGGTCATCCAGATAGAAACGAGCGTCTCTGTATTGTAGGGACCAATGAGAAGTTTGTACAAAAGCAAACCATGATTGGAGAGGGCTGCACACATTGTAATGTTTGCTCCTCTCTGGCCTGGGACATCCACAGTTGCCTGCTGCCCAATGACGTCTCTTCCTCTGCGCCCTGTTTTTGCCAGGTTGACACAAAGATGAATATATGTGGAGTTGGTCTGGCCTCCCTCCATCTCCATTACCGTCTAAAAT
The DNA here is from genome assembly GCF_002260705.1 of Seriola dumerili. NCBI lineage: Eukaryota > Metazoa > Chordata > Actinopteri > Carangiformes > Carangidae > Seriola > Seriola dumerili. The sequence continues at coordinate 3,894 of NW_019177632.1, read as the reverse complement.
AAAATAAATCCACAGTTGTAGTACAGCACATTATGCAAAGCTATGTATGTATTCTGCTTGTTTATTGAACAGACATCTTACCTGGACATATTGATGACGGAGTTCTTTCACACGTTCTCCATTTCTTTCCAATGGTACTGTGTACAACTTGTTGTGCTGACCCTGTTCACATTGGCAAGAGTAACACTGTCTGCCAGCACTCTGTCCTGAATTTCTCTCAGTTTTATGGCATTGTTTGCAATGACCGTATCAAAGAGAGCAGTTTCCTGGGTAGTGAAAAAATTGGGCCTCTCCCTCCTGTAGGAGACGACCTTTGAATCCTACATACAGTCCTACAGTAATATAAAACACAAAACAATCAATATATTTCAAAAATGTCAGTAGATGTAAAACATAAACATCATGTACCGTACTGTGAAATGTAGTTCAATAGTTGAGGGATGCATTTCTCACCTGTTGTTTTGCCGGAAACTTCTCAACATTGATGCAACTGTTAAACGCCGCAGGTTTGGCTGCAGGCTTAACCCGGCCATGATTCACCACATGGTCAATAATTGTGGCTCTTATCTCATCAGAGACCATCAGAGCTCTTGGTCTTCCTCTCCTTCCTCTTCTCCCTCTCCCTGCCACTCTTCTCTCTCCATCACCCTGTCCTCTTTGATCCATATTTCCAGAAAGAAACATTCAGACGCCATCCCCTTTTATCTGCTTGCTGCAGTAATGAGGCCAAACACAGGTCACCTGGGCAGGTGTTCAGCTGCAAACTGCACTCTGCTGTGTCTTGAATTATTATTATTTCATTTTATTGTCAATATTCAGATAATATTTTATATAGATTTCAATGTGGCTGCAGCAGAAATGCACAATTTTTTTTTTTCTTCATTCTGTTTTGATTGTGTTTTTAACTGTTATGGTTTTGAACAACGTGTGTTAGCATTTGAAAAATATGCTGCAAAAGTAGAGTGTTTTGCAGGTGGTGGACTCTGAAAGGAGTTCATGAATTTTGGTAACTGTGGTCACTGAATGCATTTTGTGTGAAAGCAATGAAAAGTGATTCACAGTTTGCTCCACTTCTGTTTTGCTGACTGTGTAAAGAGTTTTGACCAGTGTGATTTCAGTTTTGACCAATGCTTGTTAGTAATTGAAAACGATCAAACACAACTATATTAGACAAACCAGTGTGGGAATAACATGTATGTACCTTCTCTACAGTTGACGGGGAAACACTGGTGTTGCTGCCACCACCCACGTACACACTGTCCCATACAGAGGTAACAGTGAAGGCAACTTGCCATATACACTGGCATGTCATCTGTGGGACTCATAGTGGCTTCATGTGCTCTCTAAAATCAATCAGTTGCTGAGATCTTAATTTTGCAGGAAGAGGGAAATCTTCCTCCCCCTGAGCCGGTGGCCTCCGCCTCCCGGCCAAGAGGATCACATGTGTTAATGAATGAGCTTTAATGTAAACAGGGAACTCAATGTGACATTTGCACCTTTCTTCAGTTGAGCCTTGCAAAGTTACAATGCTTACATGTTAAAGCAGCTGTATTATGTGTCATTAGCTTCAGGTTGGAGCAGACAATGTGAGGTCTCTCTACAAGAGAACTCTAGAGCCGGACATCGAGGACAACAAACTTGATAATGAATATAAAAAATTTGACACTGAGTTTAAAATATAGCAATTAAAATAAGTCAAACTGGAGGTGGAGAAAATGGAGCATGAAAAGAAGGTAAATCAGTCATGTAACTCCTTTACAGACATGGGAAAGAAGTAACTAAAATGTATTTTCTTTTTGTTAACAGGTACAGGAGAAAAAACACAGTCAAATAAAGACTTGTACATTAAGATACAAAGGCCTGTTCTTTTTCTTTCTTTGGCAACAGGTGTGAAGGAAATGCCTTTGTTTCTTAAGTACAACTCAAAAGACAATGGCCTCTGTTTCTCATGTTAGAAGAAAATGCTGCCGTTTCTCATGAAGAAAAAAGCCCTGCAGGTGAGGTGGTTCAGGGTGATGGGGTCCACCACATCAGGGGGCTGCTGACTCACAGGAGGAGCCCTCTCCCTCCTTATTGTGGAGCACAACACACGCTACAATGATTTTACATGCTGGTTCTGGAGCTACTCTGAGCCCACGCAGGCATGTGAACCAAACAATGAGTGTCCTTATTTATCAGATAGTTACTGTATTTCCACCCAAATGGGAAGTTTTGTGTTACAACTGCTATCACATGCACACAAAAGGACATGCTACTCATACATATACATATATACGTACATACACACAAACATTTAACGAGTTCCATACTAAATGAAAATAAGAATAACAACAGAGTAGAATGAAATCTCAAAGTTAAGGCAAGATATTGCTGATAATATAGGATATATACGTTTTACCTGAACATTGAGGCTGTGGAACGACTTGTGATTCACATAATTGGCTTCATTGTCACCCAGAACTGAAGAAAATAAAAAAACCTTGCTAACCTCAAATCCTGTTTCGTAGTACAGGCCTCAGGTAGGAGGAGGACAAAGTCAAGGTACACAGCACCTACAATTTTCACACTTTTACTCCCCTCGGCTCCAGTGGACCCAAACACCACGTATGTCATTTACATGTATAGGGGGGGTACAGAGTGCGGCCATTGAAAATGTTTTCTTTTATATGTTCCTCACAGAAAATAAGCCAAGNCAGATAGTTACTGTATTTCCACCTGAATGGGAAGTTTTGTGTTACAACAGCTATAACATGCACACAAAAGGACATGCTGCTCATACATATACATATATACGTAGATACACAAAAACATTTAACGATTTCCATACTAAATGAAAATAAGAATAACAACAGAGTAGAATGAAATCTCAAAGTTAAGGCAAGATATTGCTGATAATATAGGATATATACGTTTTACCTGAACATTGAGGCTGTGGAACGACTTGCGATTCACATAATTGGCTTCATTGTCACCCAGAACTGAAGAAAATAAAAAAACCTTGCTAACCTCAAATCCTGTTTCGTAGTACAGGCCTCAGGTAGGAGGAGGACAAAGTCAAGGTACACAGCACCTACAATTTTCACACTTTTACTCCCCTCGGCTCCAGTGGACCCAAACACCACGTATGTCATTTACATGTATAGGGGGGGTACAGAGTGCGGCCATTGAAAATGTTTTCTTTTATATGTTCCTCACAGAAAATAAGCCAAGACCAATGAGTCTGACGTTGAAAAAATAATTAATGGCATCATTTTTCTTTTAGTGAATGTTACGGCCTCCAAGAATAAAGCTCAAAAGGGGCAGGAGGCTGCAACATATGTAAAAAGGACACCAGACAAGAATAACATTTCAGCCAAGCTTTATTGAAATATCCCCCCAAAATGATTCATAGTTTATCAACCTAAACCAAAGAAAACAAAAAGGACTGGAGACCCCGGCCAAAATAAACTAAAGACAGGTAAACGCTGGGCCAACCACGCAGTGGGCCGTCGCTCCCAGCGCTTCCTCCTAGACTACCTACACCCAACTTCACCTAAAACAAAAGATGGATAACATGACTACCGGTAACATCCAGCCCGAAAGAACATAAACTAAAATAACAAAACACACTTCAGTAATAAGAGATGACTGGATGATTCTTCATTGAAATGTTCCTACCATGGGTTTAGTTACAGTTTTGTATTATTGGAGATTATTTACAGTAATGAAGGAGTTCATATTGACTCTGATCACAAATTATAGACTTGTACTGCTTCAATAACCGGTTTGTACTAATCAACCAATAATGAGGAACTATGACTAAGTTTATATATGGACATATGTTATGTAATCTAATATTTTCTCTATAAATTCATTAGACACTTTGACAACAAGTGATTTGATGATCAGATTTTT
>NW_019177631.1:0-103 GCF_002260705.1 Seriola dumerili | reverse complement strand
GGCATAAAAAACATAATAAAAACATCATAGTATAGTAAGTCATAAAAAACATGATAAAAACGTGATAGTATAGTGAGGCATAAAAAACTTCATAAAAACATCA
>NW_019177630.1:0-102 GCF_002260705.1 Seriola dumerili | reverse complement strand
ATAATATCAACCAAAATAAATTAACATAAGGTCTGAAAAACCCACTATACTACTAAGTCCTACTTGGTTCTCAGTTCTTGGTTTTCTTTGTTCTCTTTGTTC
>NW_019177629.1:0-114 GCF_002260705.1 Seriola dumerili | reverse complement strand
ATCTGAGCAGACAATTACATCAAGTAGAACATTTAATGTTCTTACAAAAAATCTTTCTGAATTGTTTGATTATTATAAAATGTATTTTCATCACATTGATTGACGTTCATTTGA
>NW_019177628.1:0-141 GCF_002260705.1 Seriola dumerili | reverse complement strand
TTTTTGATAATTTTATGTCTTACTATACTATGACATTTTCTTACCTTTTTATGCCTTACCATAGCAAGACATTTCATGCCTCATTATACTTTAACATTTTTATTTGACGATTTAATGCCTTACTATGCTATGATGTTTTTT
>NW_019177627.1:0-144 GCF_002260705.1 Seriola dumerili | reverse complement strand
CCTTACAATAAGTGGATGATCCACTCTTTCTCCTGAGCCCCAGTTGCCCCAAGACAAGTAATGAAGTCATTTTGTTACTACCAATAAGTCTACAACATACTGAACGTTATAAAATCTATACGTTTTCATATTGTCAGATACCGG
>NW_019177626.1:0-112 GCF_002260705.1 Seriola dumerili | reverse complement strand
GACCACACCGCCTCCTTCTCTGCATTTTCCAGGTACAAAAATGTTTTATTTAATAATGAATTATTATTATGAATTATTCTAAAGATGCTCGACACTGCTGTTTCAAGTCAAG
>NW_019177625.1:0-103 GCF_002260705.1 Seriola dumerili | reverse complement strand
TAAAACTACATTAATTTCAACAATTTACACCACTGGAGATGTGTACAAAAAAATTTAATAAATGGATTAATTAAATAATGTGTGCAATTTACAATCAACTGTA
>NW_019177624.1:0-118 GCF_002260705.1 Seriola dumerili | reverse complement strand
TGCGGTGAGTGAGTGACTTTTCTGCCTTGTACTCTTCGATGACATCCTCACCCCCAGGTTTGCAAAGCAAGGCATTATATACCATCTATTCATGAGAGAAAATAAAGTTTTCTGTGTA
>NW_019177623.1:0-191 GCF_002260705.1 Seriola dumerili | reverse complement strand
CCTTAGAGAACTAAACTGCTGACAATCAGGCTATAATAAGTACATAACCAAGTGGCATAATATTGACAAATAGTGCCAGAGTTTCAGGAACTGTGTTTCTAAAATAGTGACAAACTGTAAACATCACGGGTGAAGTAGTTTTTCACTATTGTAAAAACACAGTTGCTGAAACTAGGGCCCTGTGTGTCAAA
>NW_019177622.1:0-674 GCF_002260705.1 Seriola dumerili | reverse complement strand
CACTCATTCACTACTCCCTACTCACTATCCAGGGAGTTCAATGTAAAGGATTATATGGTGAGCTCATCAGTAAAATGAAAAACACTTTGAGACACTACTCTGGCACCGTTTTTCTGTCTTTCAGCCTGAGTGGTGATGGTCTATATTGGTTAGTGACCATCAGTTGTACACTACTTTTTATGATTTGGATTGCATTGTGGGATACAATGAGTCTGCTATATAGGGTATCATAATTCTTGCTTTACATTCAGACAGCACAAAAAAATGGCAAACTCCCTATATATTGGACAAAATAATATACCTGTAAATACCAAATTATTATATACATGTATAGCGATCCTGGTGTTGTTTGTTGAATTTTGTATTTAGTATTTTTGGAAAATGTATTTTGATGCTTTGGCAATATTGTTTTTCTCAAACTGTCATGCCAATAAAACACCATTGCACTGAACTGAATTGAATTGAATTGAATTCAGAATGGATCAACCAGCCATTCTGCATTGTAAAACACTGTCGATTGAGTTGATGAAACTGGACTTTCCCGCACCAGCTGGTCCATGAAGAAGAATTTATTTTGTTGTTGCAGCACAGTGCAGCACAGTGGCGAGACTTTCCAGAATGTTGGCTACCAACATGAGGCTACCAAGAGCTCAAATATAAATAAGATAAAAAAA
>NW_019177621.1:0-593 GCF_002260705.1 Seriola dumerili | reverse complement strand
TTATCGTCATTATTTATTATCATTACTTCACGCTGTTTAAAGAATGTAACGTTTTCTCAGATGTTGTTACTGAGGCGGGAATGTGATGAGACAAAGATAAATATATTACCGTATCCCAGATCTGCAGTTTGATCTGTTTGCCATCTATAGTGATCATCCTCGCTCCAAACTCCACACCTAGACACAAAGACACACACAGACCAAAGAGCAGCAGTTAGAGAAAGTTTCTCAACTGCTGGAATAATAAAGCATCATATAATTACTCATCTAACACTTCTGTAACGTCCCACATGATCTACAATCATATTTATCTACAATCCACACCCCTGGATCTTTTGACAATGTATTAAAAAAGGAAAAACTTAAGTGTCAGATTGACATTAGTATTCAGATGTTTTGCTGTGACACTTGGAGTTCGATATTAAGTGGCTCCTATTTCTGAAATGTTGCAAAGATACGTTGTCATTACTGAGTGTAGACATCTGAACACTTTCCCGATGTACTGTAACTGACTCTTTTGACCAAAATGCACTTAAGAGGAACTGGTGTGTGTGTTGTCAAACATATTGAACATTTCTAATGGCTCATCAGAT
>NW_019177620.1:0-552 GCF_002260705.1 Seriola dumerili | reverse complement strand
ATGTTTCCTCCCCCGGACCTCCTTACAGGGGTCTGGGCTCAGCCCCTAATGTCCACAAGTCCAAGAAACACCCCTGGGAAACGTAACCTACAGTTTGTTAAACACTGTACTGTCAGCTGGGGAGAGGCCTCAAGAAGGGTCATCCTGCATCCTCAGAGGAAGGTCACCTCTACAGCAAACACAGTACAGTGTGTGAGCCTAACACACCACACAGAGACACACACAGAGACAGAGACACACATAGAGACGACATAATGTGTCTTAGTGGCTGTAGTAGTGATTAATGACGAAAACAGACCAAAACCAAATCGAAGTCAGTTGAAAGTCGAAACATCTGAGGATTCAAACCGCTGAAGAAGCACAGCACAGAGTGAATATTCATGCTAAAGCTTTTATTCTGATGTATTTCTACACATCTCACCAGAGACTCATGAGCTGAATTTTCTGTGACATCTAAAACTCAAAGATGTGACTGAGGCAAAACTATTGGAACAGATATCCTCAGTGAGCTGTCATTTAAACAAACACAACAAACACACTTTTTTTTTTTTT
>NW_019177619.1:0-150 GCF_002260705.1 Seriola dumerili | reverse complement strand
CTTAACAAGAATAGGAGAATTAAGGCGGGAGTTCAACCCTGTGTGGCTGTCCAAGCATTGTTTCAAGGATGAGAAACATAAATGTGCATTACGCCGGATTGCACATTGCAGAAACTATTCAATTCATTGCACAAACTATTCAAATCAAGA
>NW_019177618.1:0-150 GCF_002260705.1 Seriola dumerili | reverse complement strand
AGGGTCTGACAATGTGGTGGCAGACGCATTGTCCAGAGCACCTGTAGAGTAGATATAGCCAAGTGTTTGTCCTATGATGTTGTTGTTGTTGTTTCCTCGTCCTGCGTTTTCCTCCCCTTACCCCTCTTAAATTGCTCCCAGGTACCAGGT
>NW_019177617.1:0-144 GCF_002260705.1 Seriola dumerili | reverse complement strand
AAAATCTGGGATGTTGATCTTTTTACCAGGACGTCGAGCCTCTAATGCTCATTTTGTGTCTGATAGCACTTATCTTTCAGGTCAGGCTGTTATCTGTCCGATATCCGACGACCTCTGGCCCTCTTCAGTGTGTGTGATCCACGC
>NW_019177616.1:0-195 GCF_002260705.1 Seriola dumerili | reverse complement strand
TCACCTACGTGTCTATATGCCAGCAAAACCTCACAAATGGGAGTTCAAGATGTGGGCACGTGCCGGACAAAGTGGCTTTCTTTATGATTTAGATGTTTGTCGAGGTGCAGAAAATCCAGACAAAGAGAAATCTGATGTTGGTGTTACTGGAGATGTTGTCCTAAAAATGACATCAACCCTTCCAACTGGAAAAAA
>NW_019177615.1:0-108 GCF_002260705.1 Seriola dumerili | reverse complement strand
TAATTATATCAATTTGTCTCATGCCTTGACATACTATGATGTTTTTATGACCTTCTATGCCTTAATGTGGTATGATGTATTTTTGACATTTTATGCCATACTATACTA
>NW_019177614.1:0-117 GCF_002260705.1 Seriola dumerili | reverse complement strand
CAGACCCGACCTCAGGCCCGACCTCAGGCCCGACCTCAGACCGACCTCAGGCCCGACCTCAGACCCGACCTCAGACCAACCTCAGGCCCGACCTCAGACCCGACCTCAGGCCCGACC
>NW_019177613.1:0-136 GCF_002260705.1 Seriola dumerili | reverse complement strand
TTGCCAAGAGCTTCAGCCATAGTTGAATCTACAAGACAATAGATTATAATACATCCTCTGAGCAGCGAGTTCTTCAGGGCAGACTGGACGCTGTAGTAACTCGGTATCAGAAAGTGACGAGACAGTCTGACCGGGC
>NW_019177612.1:0-1214 GCF_002260705.1 Seriola dumerili | reverse complement strand
TCTTTCCTCTTCTTCTGTTCTTCCTTCTCCTCTTTTTCTCTCTTTTTCTGAGCCTTCTTCTCCTCTTTCTCTTTGTTTTTCTGTGCTTGCTTCTCCTCCTCTTTTTGCTTCTTCAGTTCTGCCTTCTCTTTCTTTTGTTTCTTCTTGATATCCTCCTTTTCCTCCCTTTGTTTCTCCTCCTGCTCCTCCTTGTCTTTCTCCTCCTTTTCCTCTTTTTGTTTCTCCTCCTGCTCCTCCTTGTCTTTCTCCTCCTCCACCTGTTTTCTTCTCCTCTCTGAGCTCTCTTCTCTGCTGGCGACCTCCGCTCTCAGTTTCTCCTCCAGAGCGTTGAACTTCTCCCTCCAAGCCTCCTCCATCAGGAGTTTTTGCTCCTCCTGGCTCCTCAGCTGGTTTTCAACCTGAGCGAGTCTCTCAGCAAGTTCCTCCTTCTCCTTCACGAGCTGCAGGAGGTGACTTTTGCTCTGGTTGAGCTCCTCCTTGACCTCCTTGACCTCCTGCTGGCTCTTCTCCTCCTGCAGTTGGAGACACTGCTGAAGACGGCCGACCTCCATCTGGTTCATCACAGTTTCCTCCCAGTGCTTTGTAAAAGCCTCCAGGACCTCCTGCTCCCTGGCCTGCAGACGCTCCTCCAGGTTGCTGATTTTGACTGTGTCAGTAATCAGCAGGTGGTTCACCTGCCTCTCCAGGCGAGTGTTCTCCTGTCGCAGAACAGAGAGCTCACTTTGTTTTCTTCTGGCCTCTGGTCTGCGACGTGGACGGCTCTGTGGAGCAGCCTCTGCCATTTTCTCAGAGTTGTTTTCTCTGAATGGAACCAGGAAACACACAGATGATCTTTGGTCTCGCAGTAGATGTTTGCAGATGTTTGTAGGTCGGTAGTCGACGGTATCAGATGTGATCACTGTTGTAGATCGGACGGGAACTCTACACTGGTGTGACTGAGAGAGGTAACACTGAGGTGTACTGTAGCTGTGAGTTCTAGAGAGACGCATCATAAGTGGTTTCACCTTCTGGAATCTGCAGCTGTAGAATCAGCTGCATCACACAATTCTGTTATTGTTTAATTTAATGGTCAAATGAGTCAAATAAATGTAAATCATCAATTCTTTATAAATATTGTGTTTCCTGCTTTTCCAGACTCAAATCATTAAGTCTGGTTGATCCTCATTATTGATTTGTTGGAAATTAAATCAATCCAAAGCTTTTCTCTCTTTTCT
>NW_019177611.1:0-234 GCF_002260705.1 Seriola dumerili | reverse complement strand
AGCAAATCAGAGGTGATGCCACTATGTAAAGCTGCTGGTCAAACTCTACCTACCAGCTGTCCTTTTAAGTGGTCCCCCACAGGTTTCACATATCTCGGAATAAAGGTTTCACCAGACTTGACAGAGCTATGGAAGCTTAACTTTGCTCCAATAGCAGCTACAATAAAGAACGACCTGAATAGATGGCATGACCTCCCATTATCCTTCATGGGTCGTATTAGTTTAATTAAAATG
>NW_019177610.1:0-153 GCF_002260705.1 Seriola dumerili | reverse complement strand
TTTACTCTGCTTCAATTTTACGCCATATTACCCAATATTTTACAGTGATTCCCAGTAATTATACTATGACAACTTGGCATTATTCTGCCTTTACTTGACCGTTATTTCTTGGAAATTTCTTCACATTACCACATAAGGGGTTACCCTTTTTTT
>NW_019177609.1:0-294 GCF_002260705.1 Seriola dumerili | reverse complement strand
CCATACTATACTATGTCGTTTTTTCACTTTTAAGGCCTTGCTATACTATGACACCTTAATACCTTATTATACTATGCCGTCTCAATACCTTATTATACTGTCGTTTTTTTCACTTCTTTTGCCATTCTATGCTATGTCGTTTTTTCACTTTCAAGGACTTGCTATACTATACCGTCTCTATACCATGTTATACTATGACATTTTTTGATGTTTTTACATATTATTATACTGTCGTTTTTTTCACTTTTTTTGCCCTACTATACTGTGTCGTTTTTTTCACTTTTTTTGCCATAC
>NW_019177608.1:0-198 GCF_002260705.1 Seriola dumerili | reverse complement strand
GCATACTGGCATATGTACCAGTTCTCCACCTGAGCAGAAGAGGAACTAGCGTCACCAGACAGATTGCCCACCCTTAAGTGGCACTGTAATGGCAAGAAGCCAATCAAAGAGGTCGTTAAGCCCCCATGTTAGCAAAATCTATATGGAAAATCAAACAAAGGCAAACAATAATTTATCACCCAAACTGTCTGTTGTAAA
>NW_019177607.1:0-152 GCF_002260705.1 Seriola dumerili | reverse complement strand
AGTGGCCTTCAAAAATCCAAATTAACCCTAGTAGCGACTAAAAGCAGCAGTTTTCCAAAGCAGCAGCCTCTAAACTGTGTGCCTGTCTGTGGGCTCTGTTGTAATAAGGCCCGGGGAGGCTTAAAGCCGCATATTCCTTTTCCCTGTGGTCC
>NW_019177606.1:0-106 GCF_002260705.1 Seriola dumerili | reverse complement strand
GTCTGAGGAGGGCTGCTGGGGAGCAGGGGCTTGAACCCCGGGGGCCTCAGGAGGGGCATCTTGGCAAGAGGCGGCTGGAATGGATGGCTCAGACCTGGGTGCGTCA
>NW_019177605.1:0-138 GCF_002260705.1 Seriola dumerili | reverse complement strand
AAGGCATGACACGAAATAATGTAATTAGGTATAAAAATGCCAAAAAAATATTATAGTACAATAATGGCATAAAACATCAAAAATACATCATAGTATATTAATTAATTATTTAGTTTGGCATAAAACTGAAAAAAAAAA
>NW_019177604.1:0-156 GCF_002260705.1 Seriola dumerili | reverse complement strand
TTTTTTTTTTTTTTTAAAAAAGGAAGTCTGCTGTGTGTTGGACATGCCCAGTATAAAGACTGAGGTATCTACATTTCAAACACTATATACAACCTCATTTGTTGGGTTTTGTTTGTTTTTTTCCTTAATCATTTGAAAAAGAAAACAAAAAAAAAA
>NW_019177603.1:0-145 GCF_002260705.1 Seriola dumerili | reverse complement strand
TATCAAAACTATCAAAAAACTAAATTAGTCTTTCAGTTACTTAATTAGTCACTTTGGTACTCATTGACAAATAATTTGTTAGTTGTTTTTAATGTTTGTTTTTCCCATATTCAATCAATTATTTCCTGAAAAATTATAAGCATAT
>NW_019177602.1:0-1549 GCF_002260705.1 Seriola dumerili | reverse complement strand
GAGTCAGAGTGCACTCTTTGAGTATAATGTGTGTTCAAGCTGGTACCAGTCCAGGTGACAGGTTCTGCCCAGGTTGATTGGTCAGTGTGCTCTGATTGGTAGTTCCTAGTACAGGTCAAACTTCAAAAAGAACTCTATTGGTATTTCATTTCATTTGATTAATTTAAGGTGGCACACTGTAACTAGAAAGAGTAATAATAGCAACAAAACGCTCCATTCGGTTTCCCAACAAATGTAGCAGCCACTCTGTTTGCTTGTTTTAAATGTCCACGTGTTTCAAACTCAGCAACTTAACACAAACTATTCTCTAAGATAACCCTGAGAACATTACTGTGAGATAATCATGGATACCTGAATTGTCTCCCCCTGAGACACAGAAAACATAATTCAACTGTTTTTGTTGGCTGAGTAGCAGAAACCACGACATATAAACCGACTTTCACGTTTAAACTCGGACTTTCTCTGTAACTAGTTTTCTCATTTTGAAACTCGGTCCTGCTCGAGGTTTCTGCCTCTTAAAAGGGAGTTTTTCTCCTACAGTCGCCAGGTGCTGCTCATGGTGGGACGGTTTGGCGTCTCTGCGAAATAATATTTCAAAGAGAATGGTCTAGAGCTGCTCTATGGAAACAAAAGTGCCTTGAGATAACTTCTGTTGTGATTTGGTGCTGTATAAATAAATAAAAATAGAAATTTGTTAAAACCAAGCTACAGCTGTAGGTTATTAATCTACAGTAAATACATCAATCAAAAAGAATATTACCAGATGCGATGTTATGAATTACTCTAGGAGTGTAGTAGGAAAGACTTGCAATTAAGCAAAACTTTTTAAATACACGTTTGAATAATTTTCTCTCTTTTTTTAAAAAAAAAAAAAGTTTTTAAATTTAATGTGAAAAACTATAATCTGTACCATTAGAGGCAGTGCTGTGGAACATAACAGATCGCCAATGTTATGTTTTCTTACTATGATCATTTTATTGGATCAAATGACACATCAACAACCAACAAAAGAAAGAAGAATGATCTGAGACACGCAGTCACACTCTGCTGCGTTTAAAGCTGTTAACCATCAACATTTTAAATTATTCAGGTTTTCAACATTAAAAATATTTATCGTCACTTAATGAGCGATATGACCTTCATCAACAAAAAAGAGACAAGGACACTAATATGAATGTCATATTAAATCAAAGCTGGTGAAGCTTGTTCAGATTCTGTGGATTGGTGATAAAAACAAATCCAACAAATGTCTATCAAGAAAATCAAATCTCTGCATTATCACTCCAGATGATATTAAATTACACTCACTGACAGTGTTGATTTATTAGTGTGATTTGAGCTGAAACAACAGCCTCTTGAGGTGTTTAGAGATTTCTGTCATTTTTAGTCCGTATATGAATGGATTAAACAGAGGATGATACACAATCACTTGTAGTGTCATTATTAAACGGGCAAGTTTTGGAAAATTAGATTCAAGTTTCATTATAACAATATCATAACTGAAAAAGGTGGAAAAGCTGATTAAAACCAGCAGGTGAGGTAAACAGGT
>NW_019177601.1:0-181 GCF_002260705.1 Seriola dumerili | reverse complement strand
AAAACCTTAAATAATTGGCTGCAAAGGGATTTAACGCTGTTCGGTAGAACAATGTTAACCAAGGTTGAATCATTATCCAGATTAATCTATCCAGCGTACTCCTTAGCCATCCCACCAAGAATTATAAAAGAAATTAATAGAACAAATTTTAATTTCATATGGAAAAATAAACATCACTACA
>NW_019177600.1:0-199 GCF_002260705.1 Seriola dumerili | reverse complement strand
AGCTCCGGTTAACGAGCAGAGCTGTGTGTCAGAGGCAGGACAGCAGACATCACTGAAGTTGTAAGAAACATCACAATCCTCTACACTGAAGTTACAATAACAGCACACTGTGATGAACACGCTCATCTGTTGGTTCAAGACACAGAGAGGAAGAGACACGTAATGCTAACTGCTAAGCTAAAGTCACTAGCTGATCTGA
>NW_019177599.1:0-122 GCF_002260705.1 Seriola dumerili | reverse complement strand
TCACCTTGATCACCAGAGAGGCACACCGACATGTGACAGTACATATTTTGCCTCTCTGGTCCCTAACACTCACAGCTCCACACAACGCTAAAAAGATGTTCTATCCTTAACCCTGCCACTCT
>NW_019177598.1:0-121 GCF_002260705.1 Seriola dumerili | reverse complement strand
ATTGTAGGTTGGAAACTCTACGAAATCAACAAAAGCTACTCAGTGGATTCAGGATTTAGCAAACCTCTAGAGTCCAGTCAATGAACCCAGATTGGAGGTGTGGTTTAGAGCTACTATGACT
>NW_019177597.1:0-856 GCF_002260705.1 Seriola dumerili | reverse complement strand
AGAAAACATGTGACACAGATACAGGAAATGATTGTAAGTGTGCTGTCTCCTTTCTAGCTGTCTCTGATAACACTATTTACCAGAAATCAGTTCTTCTTCGCTGCTCTATAACAGTAGTTGCCAGTGACTGCACAACACAACTTCCCGTGTAGGCTACTGTTTTAGAGTGGTGGAAAGAAATTAATTCTGGCTCTGAAACAAATTTATAAAGTGGTATTGGATCACTGTGTAGACTCACATACTTGCTTATAGCCGATACAGTATGTTAGGCAGTATTGGAAGTATTTCCCATACTAATATTGTTATTGGGATACCTCTGTTGGCATTCATCAGTTGATAACCTATGGGAGATTGTGGACTGATGTGTTAGTCAGCGGTCTCTACCACCATCATCAAAACACCAACTGAAGGAATATCTTTAGGAAGAATGGTGTTCATCCTCCAGTGTTCAGAAACTTGGAGAATCTATGCCAAGGAGCAGTGAAGCTGTTTTGGTTGCACGTATATACGTGTGTATGTGTGTTGTATAGTTTGTGATATAGTAAATTTTGTGAAATCTCAATGAAGAAACCATTTACAGACAAACATCCAGATGGAAATGTCTGCTTTAGCCTAACTCCAGTGAGTTAAATACTCAGCAAACAGGGAATCAACAATCCAGTAAATCCAGTGTTTCTTTAAAGCAGTTCTACTCCACTATGGTCTAACCAGAGATATGACAGGGAAAGCTATCTCTATACAAAAGGTATGGCAAATCTCTTAGGGCTGACACATTTATATTGTCTCACGGTGTATATAGTCATGTGGCTTAATTCTCATGCCAGATAAGCTCTGCGTCTTTCAAAATCCACACCAT
>NW_019177596.1:0-115 GCF_002260705.1 Seriola dumerili | reverse complement strand
TACTATGACTTTTTATGACTTACTATACTGTGACTTTTTGTGCCTCACTACACTGACATTTTTGCCTTACTATACCATGACTTTTTTTGCCTTATTATACTATGACTTTTTATGC
>NW_019177595.1:0-181 GCF_002260705.1 Seriola dumerili | reverse complement strand
TTAGGAATTTGGAGCTAAGATAGCAGTACTCTTTTTTTTTAGTAGAGTAGCATTTAGTTTTGAAAACCATTGAGTGCTCAAAGTTAGCATCAAATGTCTGGCTAGATTCAAATTTAGCCTCTTGTTGGAAAATTGTTTAGGAAATGTTCCTGTACGGCTGCTTATGATTAGGCAACACTCA
>NW_019177594.1:0-128 GCF_002260705.1 Seriola dumerili | reverse complement strand
GGTTTCAGGTTCAGACAGAGGAGGAGGATTTGAAAACTATCAACAAATCAACTATTTAAACTATTTAATTGGAAAATGAAACAGGAAGTAACTCACCATGGACAGGGACATACGTCTCAGCATGAACC
>NW_019177593.1:0-899 GCF_002260705.1 Seriola dumerili | reverse complement strand
GGAAACAGCAAGAGGAGGATCAAGAGCAGAGGTGTAGAGTACTGCTACTTTAGAATTTTATGAATTACTCAAGTAAAAGTAAAGAGTAGTCACCAAAATATTTACTTGATTAAAAGTAAAAAGTATTTTGTGAAAAAACTGAGTGGAAAGTACTGAGTAACTGATGAGTAACCTGTTCGTTTAATGATGAGGGCAACAAATAATGCACAAAAACATAAAAATAGCAATGAACAAATTCAGAGCCAAGAATATCTCTTAAGCAACTAAAACGATAATAAATTAAATAATAATACATTAAAATTGTCGCGAAGCGCTCGTTGTTGTCTCTGTCATTGTGTTCTGCTTCTTTGCTGCCGGTGTTTGCCGCTGAAAGTTCGTGTGCAGTTAGTCATTTAGCCTGGCTCTGTTTGATTGGTGAAACGGAGTCAAACGTCACCAGTGATTGCATTTGATTGGTGAAACGCAGTCATGCGATGGATCCTACTTTGGAGGTCTCTGACAAACCAAAACAAACAAAGCGTGCATTAACAGATCGATAAAAATATGTAGCGAGTAGCGAGCGTAATGTAGATAAATGNATAAATGGAACGGAGTAAAAGTAGCGCTTCTTCTTCACAAATATACTCAAGTAAAAGTAAAAAGTATGTTGCATTAAAACTACTCTTAGAAGTACAATTTATCCCAAAAGTTACTCAAGTAAATGTAACGGAGTAAATGTAGCGCGTTACTACCCACCTCTGGGTTGCACTGCACTAAGAAGAACCGTAATACTTCCGAGATCACTTATAGGCTAATTTACATGGGTCAACACCTCATAGGCTATTCAATATCCCATCACAATTGGGACTGTTATTAGTCTAGAATACATGTGTGGTTTCTTATGACGTTTGCTGAGGATC
>NW_019177592.1:0-104 GCF_002260705.1 Seriola dumerili | reverse complement strand
TCTGTCTCTTAGATACTACATGGATGCTTTCTGGCCATTATTCATTTAATTTGTAAATATATATATATATATATATATATATACTCTATATGAATTTATTAATT
>NW_019177591.1:0-640 GCF_002260705.1 Seriola dumerili | reverse complement strand
GATATTGGCACGAGAAAACCACTGGGTGTCAAAACCTGTATAATTTATCTGAGCAGGCTGTGCACATCTAAATTAAACCCAGATCAGTTTTATGAAGCTTGTTTATATTGTCATTAACAGACAGTGTTGTAAAGCACAAACAATTGCTGATGTTGAACAATATGGAAAATTAAGTCATTGATGATCATTCATATTTTAAGAGTGACGAATAATGGTAAAAGATAGAAAAGTAATAATGAAACTTATGCATACCTTGTGGGAGGAAGAGACATTCTGTCTGATAAAGTCAAGATGTAAAATGTCAAGAATCCCGTCTACACTCTTGCAGTGCCTTCTGCTCTTGTCTTCAGCCTTCGACTTGCTCTCCTAAAGGAGTAAGTGATCTGATATCAAAGTGATGTCAGAAATTCTTGGAAATATGAGTTGACATGCCCTGTTGCTCCTCCTTCCCTCTTAATTCCACCCCCCTTCCCCCCCTCCCCCTTCTTGTAGCAATTGTATAAACACTCTGCGACTATTGTTTGCAGTCTTATGATGATTTGTTTTTCCGAGATGTTAATTCTCAACACATTTTGTTTAAGGTCAGTGTTGTTTTAGAATATGCTTCAACCAGATGTGGGAGTTTCTAAACAAACGGTGT
>NW_019177590.1:0-184 GCF_002260705.1 Seriola dumerili | reverse complement strand
AACATAAACAAATAAAAGATGCTAACTATGCTAACCCTTTTTATGTACATAGCAGTACATAGCAGTTATTTACATAGCAGAGTATTTTTTTACATAGTTTAAAACACGTCCGGAGAGGAACTTTAACTGCTAAATTTGCCATTACAATCATAATATCTAGTTAAAATATATTTTCAATAACATT
>NW_019177589.1:0-461 GCF_002260705.1 Seriola dumerili | reverse complement strand
CATACACACTTATTGTTACTGTGATGAAGAATTTTATATATTTCCACCATCAGGATTTCTTTCTGTCAGTATGTTTTTCCTTTTTCAGCATCATTGCCATCAACCTCCGCAGCAGCACCAACAAGAACAACAACAACACCACAAACACCAACAAGAACAAGAACAACAACAACAACAACAACAACAACACCTCCACCAACACCAACAACAACAAGAACAAAAACAACAACACCAACAACACCAACAAGAACAACACCAACAAGAACAACAACAACAACAACAACACCACCAACAACATCTTCATCAGTTTCCCCTGAAGTCACCGACCCGCCTGAGACAACAACTGAAGGTGAATCTTCACACTGTATTTAATAGATGAAAGTCTATGACCACAGATCCTAGAGTTTCTTTTAGTGTGTGTGTGTGTGTCTGTGTGTGTTTATATATACTGTAAACTTTAT
>NW_019177588.1:0-123 GCF_002260705.1 Seriola dumerili | reverse complement strand
TTACTTAGGGAAATCCAGACAAGTGATGTGATGTGATGTGAACACATGTGATGTGAATGAAGGCATATAATTTTTTTTTTCTTTTTTTAAGCCAAGAAAGCTTTTACTTAAGCTGAGTTCAAC
>NW_019177587.1:0-313 GCF_002260705.1 Seriola dumerili | reverse complement strand
ATTTGGAGTATCCAATCAGCCTAGTCCCCATTTGCATGTGGGAGGAAGCTGGAGTACCCGGAGAGAACCCACACGGGCACGGGGAGAACATGCAAACTCCACACAGAAAGACCCCGCGTGCGAGCCGGGACTCGAACCCAGAACCTTCTGGCTGTGAGGTGACAGCGCTAACCACTGCACCACCGTGCCGCCCCCTTGGCCAGGTTTTGAACTTACAACCTTATAGTTGTAACCACTGCACTCACTCTGCATCACAGGTGTTCTATTAACTACAAATTAGCGTTACATTAACGATCGTTTTCTAATCTTAGAT
>NW_019177586.1:0-138 GCF_002260705.1 Seriola dumerili | reverse complement strand
TGGTGTACCACCTGGTGGTAGCAACCTTTGGTTGAAGTGCGGAACCTTCCGGATTCATAATCAAGCACACACACACAAATACTCACACATGCATAACTTTGTGTGTATATGCATGATAGTATGCATATATGTGCAAGT
>NW_019177585.1:0-135 GCF_002260705.1 Seriola dumerili | reverse complement strand
ATATGTGATTATGTGGTCTGCATTGGAGGTTTTAAGGTGGACACGTATCTGAAAATAAATTCAATTTCAGTTCAAGAAAATAATGGAGGTTTAACGCATCACATTCTGCTTTATCAAGGTGCTCGAGTTGCCAGG
>NW_019177584.1:0-110 GCF_002260705.1 Seriola dumerili | reverse complement strand
GTTTGGAACGAACGAGGACCGAGTCCGGCTGGGATCCGGGACGCCCCGTGCACGGAGACGTCGTTAAGAAGAACACAATAAACAGTTAAAAGCTCAGGGTAAAGCAGCGA
>NW_019177583.1:0-141 GCF_002260705.1 Seriola dumerili | reverse complement strand
GTGATCAGAACCAGCAAACACACTACAGCAAGAATAATAATAATCTCTTTTTATCGATCATTTAGTTGCTATAAAATCTCTCAATCACAGTGGAAAACTCAGTTAATCATCAACCAAGTTTTCTTAATATCACGCCCAAAC
>NW_019177582.1:0-120 GCF_002260705.1 Seriola dumerili | reverse complement strand
ATTAACATCTTGATTTTCTATTACGAATGAGCATCTTGGCCTGGGAAGACACCACATATGGAAGGATTCCTATTTTTAAAAAAAATCTGTGATGTAAATTTAATAATTGTGATTAATCAC